>NW_018164444.1:74334176-74372935 GCF_001263595.1 Phalaenopsis equestris
TTCTTTGTGGTATGAAGTCTGGTCCGCAACATTGAACGTCAAAAATATTGCAGTCCCCATGTAGGTCTCTCTTATAGGCGTTGTTATTCCACAACACGTCTTGATAGAATAAATAAACATCATTTTTTGACACATCAAGCTGAAGCTACATATATATGTAAGTTTTCACAATGTCTTTCTCGCGCCTTTAAATCTGAAATATTCTTTTTGCACTTCTCGTACTCAGCAGAATGTAGCTGATAAATCAATTTGGAAGAAGAGATCAACTCTTGGGTGGACTCTGAGTTAGGTTGCACGATTTTCACTAGTAATCACTCAAGAATGACCTCTTCTTCACTGATAAAAGACCTGGATCCTGCTGCCTGGATCCTGCTGAAGAATTTTTTTCCCCATCAAGCTCATAAGATAAATTTCGAGACTAGGGTTTATCCCTCATGTTTGGGCATTTGATGATCAGTATCATGCTGAACTGAATCTAACATCTGAATAACTTCATGTAATCTTCCTGACATGACATAAAAGGGCCCAATTTCTGATGTGTTCGACCTCCCTAAATAGGGGCAACTCAGGAATGAGTATAGATTTGAATGATCTTATGTTCTCTTATCTGAGATTGTCATGCCTCTGATGTCAGTTTTCCGAATTCAAAACTGCCTTGGGCACTCACTGTGAAGTCAGTTGGAGTCTCTCTTACCACTCAGCTGGAACTATGTGCAACTTTTCCTTCTCAACTGTAAGTTGATCCTCCTCTTTGTATCCTTATCGTCTTTAGTGTCTGCTGTGTCATCACTCACCCTTTCAAGAACACCCTACTCGGAGAAACAGATCACCCCTTTGGTTGTGCAGTCTGATTCAATATACCCAAATTTGTGGCACTTGTAAACTTCCTGGCTATGATAAATTTTGGGATGCGGATTGGTTCCACCTCTTTTCCGCTCTGAATCAGTTTATCCTTTGACGGGGTCATCTTGGATGTTCTCCTGGGTGAAATATGCCTATAAGTCCCTGAGGTTGAGCTGTGCCTGCAACACATGGTGATCGCTTTGTCTTGTGGTCTACCCACTTTTGAAGCTAGAGCCTGAATCTTCTATCTATAGTAAGCTGGTAGGAACTAGTGTTGGATCTCCCGCTTCATATTCAGATTCTTCCGTTCTTCATATTTTGGCTCTCTCTCAGCCTCCTTTGATACTGGATTATGAAACATTTTGGTGTTTCTTCTTCATCACTGAAATCCTCCCTATGGAAGGGGTTGAAATTCTTGTCTCTTTTGTCTCTTCAATTTTTCCTATCCTGGTCGAGGGTAATCTCCCCCTAGATTTCATCCTCAATGTTTGCACGCCTCAGCTGATGTAGGTGGATCTTTTATTATATCTCTTCTCGGTTAGGATCGAACATGTTTCTCTTTGGTGGCTTAAATAGGGTCTAGAGTTAGGAGGTGAAAGAGGGTGTAAGAGATTAATTGACTGTCTCAAAAAATTAATTTGGAATTGCTGATTCTGAAAATTAGCTAAGAAAAATTTGGGTTAGGTCAAAGTGTGTTTAAGGTTTGTGAATAGGAAAGAAAATTTTGGGTGGTGGGTTACGGTAGATGTTAGGAAATCCTAGGATAGGACTAAAGCTAGACTAGCCATGATAACAAATGGTACTGAAGTAAACCCAAATCATAATGAAAAAAAGCAAATATTACTTTTGAATTTCAAACGGTTAGACGAAGACTTCAAAACAGGAGTAAAATGACCACAAACACACAAGCAACTGAAGGACAACGATGATTCCTGAAGCTAAAGAGTAAAAACGACTCAAAGCACATAAACAACCCATTAGAAAGCGAAAGCTACCGATCCGGAAATGCAGGAGGCTAGGCGGTTGTACGGAAGTTGGGAAGGGCCCTAGAGGCCTGTGCGGTGGTTGGACGGGACTATAGAGGTGATTTGAGGTTGTTGGATGGTAGCAGGCGGCCTGGACGACAGCTGGGAAGGTCGGCTGGAAGCAAGGATAGCAGGTAGGCGACCGAAAGGCCTGTGCGGCTGCTGGAAGATGGATTGAGAGGCTGCAGAGTGGAGTTGGAAGATGAATATTCCAGTGAGGTCGAGCTACAGCCGGAGCGCCACTCGGACCAATAGAGACGGTCACCACCTCAGACAAGTTACAGCCGGAGCGTCTCCTCGTCGTTGGACACAACCCTTGAAAGGGAGAAACGCCTCAAAGGCAAGAAATTAAAATCTAATCCCAAGCATGCAAAATAACACATATATAAGCTAGGATAGGAAGCGAGGCCTTCCCCTTTGGGCGTCAAATTAGGGGTGTCAAAAATTGACCCTGCATGCCAACAGAACTCGTACTCGACTCGAAAAATTCAGGTTAGGTTGACTCAAATTTTTGTTGAGTCGGGTTCGGGCCAGAGAATTTGACCTATTTATTATTTCGGTTGGGTTCGGGTTGAACCTGAAAACCTAAACATGACCTGAATAAGCACGAAAGTTTGAGTCAAGTTCGGGTTAACAGGTCTCGCTCGGATTTTGGTCAGGTTCGGGTATTAGTTTTCAATCCGTTTATTATTCTGGCTCATTCATTTTGATTCGAGCCAAAATTATTTACCAACCAAGTTGCTTATATTGCAATGCAGTAATAAATCAGTATTTGGCATGGGCCATTATGGGAAATTGTGACTTTCGTGCATTATAAGAACATTTTGATTACTTTAATGTGATGATAAATTGGTTAAACTAGCCCGGTTTCTATGCAGTTAAGAAATACCGTTATTCTGATACAGTAATTAGGTTCTCTTAGTATTTATGGAATGGATGCATACTTCTATGTGACTGAAAAAATGTTGAACTGATGGTTGTTTTAGAGAGAGTAAATATAGAAAAATTGGGGACTCTGTTTTAACTAGAACATACTTTATATCTCATTCTATTGTTAATATGATCATAGCATCGAACCATGCAAAATGTTCTGCCATTTTACTTGTATTTAGCCAAATGAGTACAAGCTTTTAAATGCCTAATCTATAGGAGTTTCATATGTTAGCTATATCACTAAGGCCATTGCAGCTTAATGCTTAGCATGTTTCCCCACCGCAGCATAAGTTAATTAGTATGGTAAAAATGCCAAACCATTTATAAAGCTGCTTTAATTAAAAGGCTGCATCAACCTGTTTTGGTTAATTTCCTCCATCAATAAATGGGAGATAAGATCTCTTATTTGTAAAGATTATGAGAGGAAAAGCAGTCAATAAAGTAGATATCTATCCTAAATCCATGTTATTTCATGTTACCAATTATTCGAAGTTGCATAGCTTGCATCTGATATCTGATTGCCTCCATCAATAAATGGGATATAAGATCTCTTATTTGTAAAGATTATGAGAGAAAAAGCAGTCAATAAAGTAGATATCTATTCTAAATCCATGTTATTTCATGTTACAAATTATTCGAAGTTGCATAGCTTGCATCTGATATCTTCTTAGCAGTCCGCATCGAAGCACAATATGCTTAGCTTCATGCAATTTTTTCTCACTTTGCCCATTAGTTTTGGTTTATTAATGATTTGGTTTTGATTTCATTCGAATATGGATGAAGATGGGTTTTAAAATCTATATATAGATATACATGATTTGATCTAGAGCCGGCTTGATTTGGTTTGGTCATGGTTCTATTCAAGTTCAATTTGAGTCGATCATGGTTTATTAGTTGATTCATTGATTTTATTTGTGCCGAAAATCATAGTTCATATTGAAGTAATTGGCATGAAACATTAAGTAAATTTACATGATTTTCGGCATTTTAAGAGCATTTTAACTGCTAAATATGATGAATTTGCAAAATTAGCTTAGCTTACAAGCTGTTTGAAACTTGCTGATATTCATGCATGGATACATACACATGTGTGCGCGATGAAATAAATATGAAACAAATGTATATTTTATTCTTAATTAGTAAATATAGGAAAATTGATCCCTGATCTAATTTTAAATTATTCTGTTTTTTAATAGAACAAATGTTATTGTTAATTACCCCTTCCAAATGAATAATACGATTACTTTATAATAGGAATTATATGGTTAATTAGTGTGGTGCATCTAACTAGAACTAGACGTTAGAAAATACATCTAGTGTGGATCTCATAGGTTTATTGCTCAGGATTCCTCAAGTTAAATTTTAGGCATTTTGTTATCTTGTAGTGCTAGTGTGTAATATTATCTATATATTTCATATCTTTTCTATTGGTAAGAATGCTAAGATAAATGTGTGGCAAAATCAGGGTGAATGGGTAGACAAATGATTTTGTGAAGAGATTCTAGGAGAAGTGTTCACTGAAAAGTATGTAGTAGAAAATTGACTTGGAGGTATAGATATGCATGGTAAAAGATAACAAAATTACGTCAATGTGATAGGTACATAAAACTATTTTTGAAAAATTAGGAAGAACAATTGATATGCTAAAGCTATATATTGGATTTAATTTGTAAAAAAGATTACATAAATCATCCCTTACAATACTCATTATATATTAATGAAAAATGGGTGTTTTGCTTGAGCCAAAGCCTGACCGAGATAGGATATTCCCCAACGTTTTGGTCATAACTGCATCCCAAAGGCCACAACAATGTTGCTTCTGATTTATTGTTTATATATCCTGTTTCCTGGAAGTTACCAGATAGTTGATATTTGTAAGTACTTAAAAATTAATTGTGACACTGCTTTCAACTATTACATTGATTGGTCTCATTTTCCTGCAGAGAGCTATAAAGGTTCCCTTGCGAAGCTCTACTAGTTCTCCCTATTCTTAGCTGTACTGTTTCTGACTAAAATATTTGAGATTTACATACATACCACTTTATTTCTATCTATTTACATATTTAACACCTAAACTTTAATTTTTACATACATGCCACCTTATTCATACATCAGTTTTTGAAGTTAAAATGGTGATATTTTTTATGTGATGAAAGATTTGGGTGCTAATTGGTATTAATTTAAAAGGTAAAGTTTTGGTGCTAGATATGTAGATACATAGGAACTGGGTGGTATGTTTGTAAATGTCCCTAAAATATTTGATTGTCTCGGTGTTTTTTTAGTAAAGTAATGCATTTTTATCAAATACGTTGAGTCAATTACCTGAAATCTCCATTGTTACATCACCAAAGATTTGTATTACGAGTTAGGAACCCTGTTGGTACTGGATGCTCATCCTGGAGGAATCATATATGACAAACTTGTCCCAGAGTATGTGGACTTTGTGAGGACAATTTATGAAGGTTTGTGTTATGCAGATGTAGTTTCTTTTTTTTTTCTAATTTTTATGAAGGATTAATATGAATTTTCTGGTTTTATTCCAGATGATTTTGGTGAGGTTGTGGTTGATGTCAATTACTTTAATCTGGATAACGTTGCCCCTGGAGACAAAATTTTTATTTGCTAGAATTCTTATAATGGTCAGTGAGTTTCAGTTTCTACCAGTGAAATTTATTGAAATTGTATACTTGTGTTTTGTTTTATCTACCATTGATGTTACACTGAAATTTTATAAGCTAATTCCCCTCATTTAATGTTTGGTTTGGTGTAGTCATTTCCTTAGAAACAATTTGTTTGTGAAATCTGCTCTGATCTTATGATGTGTTTGGTAGCATACTTTTAACAGAATTTAGCTATGGATTTAACTTGCCAGCCAAACACAAAAAAAAATAAAGGAAAATTAAATCCTACGCTACATTAAATCAAATTTTTTTCGGTTCCCTCACTTTTTCTCGCACTTCGTCTCTTTTGCATGTAAATCCAGATTTAATAAATCCGATTGCGAGGCGGATTAAGGATTTATTTTGCCGTTGCTCTTGCGAGTTCCATCTCGGTCACATAGATTTATTGTATTTACTGGTTTTGATAAATCTTATATAATGTAAATCCAGTTTGCAGCCAAACACCGCCTTAGATAAACCAAATTATCTCATTGCCTTCTTTATCAAGTCCAATCTCTCCAGAGAAAATGCTCTATTTATATCAGATTGATTGGTAGATTTCAAAACATCGTTTGATTTGTGCTTTTCTTGCCTCGTTTTCCATAGATATAGTATGTATCATATATTTCGATTTAACGTGAGTAGCGTAATTGGTAATTTGTTATATTTTTGAGGATAGTGATGATTTTACTTCCTATCAATATCATATTTAAATTACAATATTATCAAACAAAGATATATATATTTTTTTCACTAAAATGTACATTGTCTTCTGCGACAAGTGTCTACAGGATATACATTTTAACAAAACCATGGCTCTTGCCCAGTAGAAATGAGTTTCAGAATATTTGTACTGTGAAACTCAGATTGTCATAAACTGAGAGTCCTTGGCGAAAGCAGCAGGTTTCAAATTTTGAAATTTTTTTTTTTTTTTTTTAGAAGTTGAGTCTTGGTGGTTTCTATGTTGAAATTAATGATTAGAGTATGCTTCAAACTTATGTCTCTTAGTTGGAGAGAACGTCTTCTGCCAACTTCTTCACAAACTTCGCACAGAATGTTGAATGTTCATTAGTTGATGGAAGAGGTGAAATAGATAATTACTATTGATACACTTCCAAAAAAATGTTACATGTGAAGGTCATTGATGCTTTATTTCGTAGATTACTCTTAACTGTCAAGATGAAAAGTTTTATGTACTTTCATTTGAAGATCTCCTGTTCAAATTTTAGTGCACTAAATGGTATCCTCTTTTGGCTTCGTTTCTTCATGGTTCAGAATGCCATTGGTAATTCAGATCTTATGTTCTTAGGTTTTACTGCTAGACTTGTGATGGCAGAACTAATTATTATTATTGCTATTAATTTTGAAGGCATTGTGGATTGCTTTGTTATGTTATTGCTCTCTTATTTATCTCTAGGTTGGTTTGGAATAACAGTCTTTATTTTTGTATTTTTTATTTGGTTTAGTTTATTCATATTTTGATTTTAAAAAAAAAATTTCGGTATTTTAAATCTGCTATTTTTATTGCTATTGAATATTTCATAGTTAATTTATGCAAAAAGATGACAAATAAGTGAGGGGGTTGGCAGTAGTAAGTGGGTGGGAGTATAGGGCCCTGTTTGAGAACAAGGCTCTGCTTCATTGCGTTGCAGTGGACGTTGATAGATTTCTTCTCCCTGTTTTTTTCATTCCTATCTTTGTGAGTTGCGTCGGTCGCACAAGTATTTCTCCTCCATTTTAGGACGCGGGATCTCCACAGCTTTCGCCCTGCCGCGCCGCGTTCTGCTGTTCCAAAAAATGGAGCTTATAAAGCAACGGATTTTTCTTGAAGGTAAAGCGTTTTCAAATGAGCCCTAAGTGGTAATTTATGGGGAAAGTGGTGGCAGCCGCGATGATGATTATCGGTAGTAGCTATCTCAATTGATTGTTTGGTTTACATTTATAAAATGAAAATACTAAAAAAATTTTGTAAGTGTTCTTGAAAATAATCTGATTTGTTTTTAAAAACATGTTATAAAATATTTGAAAGAGATTATACATTAAAAAACAAAAAATTGCTCGTAACAAACCCTTAGGCTTTCTTATACTTGTTTAAAAAAAATTATGAAGTGTCAGCTCTGTCTTTTTAGTCTTCTCAAGATAGACTGTTGAAGTTTCTTTCAAATTAATAGTAAATTAGTATGAGGAAAATAAGAGTTTGATAATAAGGAGGGCCACCTGCAGTCAATAATGTTGTGGTTTGGTGGCAGAGGAACCAATTGCCAAGTTCCTTGACTTTGAAGAGCATGAAACTCACTGGACATGGCTTTCCTCCCATGAAGATGCTTTATGGCCTCTGTATAGCAGCTAGGATTAGTGTTGGAGGAGGTTGTGGTGTGGAGATCCAAGATATGTTTCAGCTTGAGAGAGCCGGCTTGAGCTCTTGTGATCATGTGGTGTCGAATAGGTTTTAATTCGGGGTTCGGTGGGAGGAGAAGATGAATGAGAGAGTTGTTGGGGTTGTGTAGAATTCGATAGGATTGTTGTTGTTGCAGCTCATGGGGTGGGTAGTTGGTATGTGAGTTGATGAGAGGAACTGTTGGAGAAGATTATTTCAGAGGCTGCGGGTAGGGAATTTGGTGGTAAGTTATCGGATGCTAGAGTTGGGAGACTGGGTGGAGTAGGAAGAGGAGATTCGGGTATGAATGCAGGTTTAGATACACCTGGAATGGAGATTTCATTGAAAAGGACATTAAGAGAAGTGATGATTTATGATTTTGAATATTGCAATAGCTACAATAACCTTTATAGTTGGGAGCATATGCATTGAAGATGCATGATGGAGCGGTAGGTAGGACTTTATTTGAAATGAGAGGTTTTTGTCACGGAAATCATAAGCAACCGAATGTGCGGAGATTGGCGAAGGTGGGCGGCGAGTGATGTAATAGTTCATAGGGTGATTTGTAGTTTTGCTTCAGAGGGTTCATGATTGATTTGGTGGGCTGTTGTAGTAAGAGCTACCCATAATTTGGAGGAAGGTGAGCATTTAGTAAAAAAGTTTCTATTGTTTCAATGAGACGCTTATGTTTGTGTTCGACAACCCCATTCTATTGAGGTGTTGGTTATAAAAAAATTGATATTGATTGCCTTAGGAGAGAAGGTATTATTTGAGATTTTGAGAGATGTATTCACCACCTTCGTCAGAGCGGAAGGTTTTGATGTTGTGTTGAATTGATTTTTAATAAATTCGTGAAAAGTTATTATAATCACGGTGGTTCCATATTTAGCACACATTGGGATGTCTGACAGTATCTTGTGTAGTCATCAATTAAAGATATTTAATATTTGTAGCCTCGTAAAGAAGTAATCGGTAGAAGACCACATACATCATACTGAAAAATTGCAGAATGTGTCTTAGATGTAGAAGTAAATTTAGAAAAGGGTAATTGGTGACATTTTTTTGAAATACATTCACTACAAGGAAAATTCATAGTGAATTTGATGATTGTCCCATCAAGTTTGGATATGTGAGTCGTGACTTCTAGATGAGGATGTCCCATGCATCTTTGCCAAAGTTGAGAAGGTAGAATGGAGAGATTGTGTGCGATAGAGAGAGCTTTGATGGATAAAAACCATTTCTAGATGGTCTTTGAAGAATTGGCTTTTTTGTCCTCTGATCCTTGATAAGAAGCCGGATTTAGTGAAAATGATAGTGCAATCATTGTCAGAAGTAAGCTTATGGGTGAATATGAAGCTATGAGCAAGATGAGGTGAATATAAGAGATTTAGTTGAATGAGCATACTTTGAGGGGTAGGAAGCACCCTTGATCGATGTATGTAATTGGATTATTTGAGCCATCGCCAACAGATATGGTGTTAGTAGCTTGATAAGGAATAGGTTGTTGTAGGTTCTCCAAGGTGGATGTGAGATGAGATGTGGCTCCATTGTCCAGTATTCATTCGTCAGATTTTGTGGTGGTTAGAAGCTGTGTCGGATTTTGGAGATGGATAGATACTGAAGTTGTTTCGATGCCAACAATTTATAGTCGTGTGTCCAATTTTTTCAATTTTTTCACAAGATTTAACATGTGTTTCTTGAGGTAGGCAAGGAAGAGTTTCGGCCTCCCTTCCAGATTCAGAATGAGCAGTATTTCGTCTGCCTCTATTGTTCCAACCACGTCCTCAAAAGATGCCACGCCCCCCCTTCTTGGTAGATGAGTAGAGTGCAATGGCAGTGCATTGGCTTCTTTGGCTTGTTCGACAGTAATATTTGTTTCTTTGTTGCACAATAGAGAGTCGAGTTCATGAAAGTGAATGAGTTCTGACCTTGTTCGAAGGGCAGCCTTAAATGACTGATAATTGGATGGTCGACCATTGAGGGTGTGCAAGATAATGTCATCTGTGTCGATGTATCCTCCGACAACGACTGTATTGTCCACTAATGCCTTGATGTTAAGCAAGTATTGAGACATAATGAGATCCTTCATTGAGATACTCTGTTAGAGTATTTCTCAATTGCATTTTTGTGGATCGATGGTTTTTTGAAGGCGTTTGGCAAATGTGCTCCAAATCTCAGTTGATGATTCCATGTTGAGAATTTAGGGAAGAATCGATGGGGAAATTATTAAGTATATAGCGACAGATAGATTTTGATCAATCAATTGCTATTGGAGGAAGTCAGGATTTGTGTAGAGGTTACCATTTGGGTGTTGAAGTTTGTCGAGGAGGATAAATTTCAATACCTTCCAAGAAGTTGTCAAGGCTGTTGGCTTTAAATAGTTTGTGTATTTGAGACATCCATGTTGGATAGTTATGACTTGATGGCCGGACGCTGGCTATGGTTTTTACATTAGAAATTAATAGTTTGTTTATTTGAGACATCCATGTTGGATAGTTATGACTTGATGGCTGGACGCTGGCTATGGTTTTTACATTAGAAATTAGGAATTTAAGTGCTACTGGGATTACTATGTTGTTTATGTAAGTTGAAGAGGGCGCCTCTAATATGTTGGTGGAGGAGTTGGTTGTTTGAGACATGGTTGCAACAGTGTATTAACGAAAGCATGGATGAAGCTTGGATCAAGTGGGAGAAAGGGCAGCTTGATATAGGTGCTCATAGGCGGGGAGGAAGATTCAAAAATGGAGAGAAGAAACCTTAGAGTCAACAACGTTTCAACCTTGTCAGGAAGCTGGAATAGTCTGTATTTGATTCCAAGAAAACCTGCAACGATTGGTGTAGGAAAGAAGGAATATTATACAAAGAACCTACAACGATTAGTATAAGAAAGAAAGAAGAAAATATAGAAAGGTGTAATTCATAATATTGCTAAGTGGAATTTCTTCCATACTATTAACCATCACAGTACACATATATAAGGAGGCAAAAGGAAGACTCTAGAGGGACTAAGAGGTCCCAGGGTAGTTACAATGTAATTCTTATTGTTCGTATTATTTGTCTCTGAACTTTTATCTTGTGTGTCAAATAGATTTTTCTTATCTTTTGATCAAATTTCATGTAGTCAGGGTGATAGCTTTCCAAACTCTGGGGTGGGGGGGGAGTGGGGAATATCACCTGACATATTTGATATGATATGATTGTTAGTTGTGAATGGTAAAATGTTTCTCAATAATAAAAAAAAAAAGTACTAATAATTTTTTCATCTATTTAAGAATGTTCACGAAGTTCTCGTAGAATCACTCCTTCAAGTATTTAAAGTCTCTCTAACTCAGTTGAGAAGATGCTTAACCCCATTTATCTCTCGACTTTATATGAGCTCTATGTGTAGAATAAATAATATTATTTTTTTTTTGTTTTTCTTATTGTTCATATTATTTGTCTCTGAACTTTTATATTGTGTGTCAAATAGATTTTTCTTATCTTTTGATCAAATTTCATGTAGTCAGGGTGTATAGCTTTCCAAACTATGGGGTGGGGGGTGGGGAATATCACCTGACATATTTGATATGATATGATTGTTAGTTGTGAATGGTAAAGTGTTTCTCAATAATAAAAAAAAAAGTACTAATAATTTTTTCATCTATTTAAGAATGTTCACGAAGTTCTCGTAGAATCACTCCTTCAAGTATTTAAAGTCTCTCTAACTCAGTTGAGAAGATGCTTAACCCCATTTATCTCTCGACTTTATATGAGCTCTATGTGTAGAATAAATAATATTATTTTTTTTTTGTTTTTCTTATTGTTCGTATTATTTGTCTCTGAACTTTTATCTTGTGTGTCAAATAGATTTTTCTTATCTTTTGATCAAATTTCATGTAGTCAGGGTGATAGCTTTCCAAACTCTGGGGTGGGGGGGGAGTGGGGAATATCACCTGACATATTTGATATGATATGATTGTTAGTTGTGAATGGTAAAGTGTTTCTCAATAATAATAAAAAAAGTACTAATAATTTTTTCATCTATTTAAGAATGTTCACAAAGTTCTCGTAGAATCACTCGTTCAAGTATTTAAAGTCTCTCGTAGAATCATCTATTCGTAGAATCACCAGTTGAGAAGATGCTTAACCCCAATTATCTCTCAACTTTATATGAGCTCTATGTGTAGAATAAATATTAATATTATTTTTTTTTTGCTTTTTCTTATTGTTCGTATTATTTGTCTATGAACTTTTATCTTATGTGTCAAATAGATTTTTCTTATCTTTCGATCAAATTTCATGTAGTCAGGGTGTATAGCTTTTCAAACTATGGGTTTGCAATTTTGGCCATTTTGTTTTTATATAATGAGAGATAGAGCAACCAATAAGATTGTCATTAAATGTTTATAATTGATATGCATCCAACATTGATCATTTGTATGCATCAAGTGAGAAGAAGTAAAGTCGAGAGATAATTGACAATCTAAATTAATCATTTGTTTTTTTAGGAGGAGATAGAAGAAGATAAAAAAAATGAGCGTTCAAATACAGTGGTCTGTGGCATCTATTCGATGAGTTGACGAGAAACATAAAAGGTTGGACAACATAATGAAGCTCAACTTGGTTATTATCCTCATAAAAGGGGAGATCTCACAAGCGGCTTACATAATAAGGATAACAAGTTTCACTTTAAAGTATGCACCATAAAAAATTGATAAGGAATGTTGGAGGCCAAGTAACATACAATAACATGCGGGATTTGGGAGAAGTTGCTGATGCTCTTGATGAAAATAAGTTTCGGTGGTGGAGAGAAATATTGCTATTGTCTGTATTGTGGAAAGTCTTAAGAGTGATTGAGAATGAAGAAATAAATTCGAGCAAAACTTCATGGATCACTAGTCATAAAAATCTAAAGACCAACTATCATTGAAGGTATTCAAACTACAAAGACAACATTTAAAAATCAATTTATTGGACTTATTTTTATATGCATAAAATAAATTTATGGAACTTATTTTAATATGCATAAAACATATAAAAATTTAAATATCCTAGTATGTAAATAATTTACTTTAAAATATTTTCACTTCAAACTATATACTATAATAGATCAAATACATATTAAAAAAAATTGCCAATGATTCAACGATTAACAATTCTGATCTGGACGTGTGTGCCAGATGGGCCCAATATCAAGAAGGCCCACTTTCAAAGCGCTTTAGTTATGGCTATCGGGCCCAGCATTGAGGGCCACTTTAAATCCGGTCCTATTTGGTTTACCTGGGGTTTAGAAGCTTTCCTTGCGGCTAAAGCGGAAAGGCTCCTTCTAGAGGCTATGCGAGAACCAGGGGTGGCCTCACTCTGTTTCTTCTCTCTTCAGCCGGCGCTTCCTTCGGAACCCTACAACCCAAGACGACTACTACTCGTGTTTTGTTCTGACATATGGTAAAGAGTGGCTATCAAGACTATGGCGGGTGGATGGATCGACCACGAGGGAACAATATGGATGGATCGTGCGCGAGCTCTACAGCTGCGGATACGTGACCGTTTCCGCGTTGCGGTTGACCTGCACCGTCGATGGAAGGTTGAATCCGATTACTCCGTGGCTATCCGTCGATGGGTGCTCCGTTTATGGAGGGATTCGTCGTCGGCCAATCGGTCATCCGTGAGGTTCTATAGGAAGCGAGGTGCTTTTTTCTCTTCTTTGGTTACGTAGAATCTATAATCTGCAGAAACTGTTTGGGAATTGATATGTTAGTACTTGAGCTCTTGCTGATAAGACGATTAATTATTGTTTTTAGCTATAAGATTCGGTAAGCTATTGTTGACTTCTGTCTTTTGCGGTGGGATGACTGAGTAATCTGCTAAAGTATTGTTTCTAGGTATTATTTGCAATGTTTCCTTTATTTCTCACGGATATTGAATGGTCGCTTATTGTTGAAATACTGTTTTGGCTTCGACAAGTTGTAAAATGCTAAGTGTGGTCGATTGAGAGAGACTTTTATGTTGCTTTTGTTGAATAATAAACTTTTTATTTATCCAGTTTTGCTTGGCTGTGATCGCATGATTATTTTTTCGAGTGGAATAAAAAAGTGTTATGAGGGTTTACTTTTTTAGAGCTTAGCTTATATATTTCTCTATTGCGTTAATTATGGAGTGTTTTTTTTCCTCTGCATATTTGAGAGAAGATTGTTTTTTACCATGTAGTTTCCTGTTATTAATTTTCTTGTACTATTGGCAGTTGGAAAGGATTTTGAATCCGATGAATCCACCATTGTTCGTTTTCTTCAATTTTTAACTGTTCCGGTTATTGGGAATGTCTGTCATGCTTTTATGCATGGTCTTAATCATATACAGGTACAGAAACATGACAACTAATGCATAGTGAACCACTTGATACGCCCAAATACCCAATCAGATATTCTAAACGTGCTTCAATTCTTTCAGATATATGGTGTTGAGAAGTTGCACAGTGCATTACTGGACCGACCACAAGGAAAGCCTCTTGTAACGGTATGCTAAATAATCTTTATTTCTAATGTAGCTGATTAATATATGCACTAATGCTTAATTTATTCTACATGAATCATGTGACATTATTTCAAATTCCCACCCACTTTATAATGATGCCAATATTCCATGATTATTGTTAATATTAAATTTTTGGCTCTTAGGCATAAATCACTTGTAAATAAACCATCTTATTTCACTTAACACACTAGATGTTGTTGTAAAAAAACTATTAGATTAAGAATTTTGTGAGATGCATGGTTTGCACTGTTTTTGCAGATGAAAAAAAATAAGAACATCACAAATTATAACTACGATTAACATTACTTTATCTTTGTTAGAACAACATATACCTCTTTGGTTCTATTATTACTTTTGTTCATAATGAGGATGGTGATATACCCCTCACATAGACAATTTAAAAGTAGGGAGGAAATTCTTTTTTTTTTTTTTCAGTCTAATCTCTCATTTTGAAATTAGTTTATACTTTGCTTGCAACGCTCTCTTTGGAAAATTGTCATTTGCTACTTTTATAAATTTTTTATGTTACTTTTATAAATTTTTTATAAATTTTTTATGTAATTCAAATCAACACTTCATTTGCTACTTTTATAAATTTTTTATGTAATTCAAATCAACACTTTGTTGTGCTAAGAAAATGGACTTAATCTTATTATTAGGATTATTTACTTCCAGTTCTTCGAAGGTTTTGATATGCGTTTTGTTATTTGATCATCAAAATATTTAATTATTACGCATGTTTTCTTCTGTAGATTGAGTATTAGAGGAACTCAATAACATGGGCTTTGTCATTCAGCTTCATTCAATTTTTTGGTTTCTCTCTCTATTTTGATGAAGAACTCAATGAAACTGAATGCCTAAACTCTGTATTGAGCATAATCTGTGCCAAGGTTGAACGAAATAGGAAATTGTTATAACCAACATATAAAATATAGGAACTTTAACATGTGACACTATCTTACTCTCTTGATTTAGTCTCAAACTTGAGTTTGAATACAAAGACAACAACAACAAGCTTTTATCCTATTAAGTGGGGTCGGGTACCGGGTACATGAATCCTTTTTCTCACATGAATCCTTTTTCTCCATTGCGCCCTATTGAGTGTCATATTTTCATTTATACCTAATAGATTAAGATCATTTTTTATACAATATGCCCAAGTATTTTTAGGTCTACCTTTGCATTTCTTAATGTAAGTCGAATCTAAAACATCTATTCTCCTAACCGGATCATAAGATGGTCACCTTTTAATGTGCCTTTTAATGTGACAAACCATCTAAGACGACTCTCTCTAATTTTGTCCACCATTGGAGCTACACCAACCCTATCACAGATATATTCATTTCACATGTTATCTCTAAGTTTCAAGCCACTCATCCAGCTAAGCATTCTCATCTCAGCAACACTTAACTGTGTTATGCTTCTCTTTTAAAGGCCAACATTCTGCGCCATTGAGCATTGCAAGTCTCACTACCATCTTCTAAAATTTTCCTTTAAGTCTAAGTCTAGTGGCAGACAAAATAAATTTCTAGCTTCATAAATCATGCTTTTCCATCCTTTCAATTAACCTAGTTGTTAATGGTCCATGCCTAGTAACCATCAGTGCTATCCTCTACGTTTTAGAAACCCTGCAGATCGCTTTGTTTCTTTTGAGTGGATTTCAGTCCTTTCAATTAACCTAGTTGTTAATGGTGCAGATGAGTTAGCTTCTTCGGCAAAATGATGTTCATTATCCGAATATAATTGATAATCATGTTTTTTTTTTTTAAATGGTTAACCCTTTAGCTGATTCCCTTTAGCTGATTGAGTAATGCTTCTCTAAGTAGAAGTCCTTCATTTTGCTGCAAACATGTTTTTGTCTGCATAATGTTTACTTTTTCTTCTTGTTAAATTAAAGGAAATATGGTTTATGATGATCATTTAAAACTGGTATGATTCTTTGTGTATTTGTTTTATAGAACGT
This sequence comes from Phalaenopsis equestris, assembly GCF_001263595.1. Taxonomy (NCBI): domain Eukaryota; kingdom Viridiplantae; phylum Streptophyta; class Magnoliopsida; order Asparagales; family Orchidaceae; genus Phalaenopsis; species Phalaenopsis equestris. The sequence continues at coordinate 74,350,488 of NW_018164444.1, forward strand.
GTAAAAAACTGCTCGTTTATAGCAATCTGATTTTGTTTATTTATTTGGCAAAATTTTGTTTACGTGGTTAATATTTATGTTCAGAAATCTATTCTGTTCTTCGAACTCTTGCTTTTCTTACCATTTATGCTAATGAACTTTTAGCTTTTCTGCCTATATGTTTTTTTTTTCTTAAATTTAAATTTTGTTATTGCTTGGCACGTCAGGTTAGCAATCATGTAGCCTCTATGGATGATCCACTTGTGATTGCCTCATTGCTACCTCCAAGTGCAATGCTGGATGCTCGCAATGTAAGGTGGACGCTTTGTGCAACTGACCGTTGCTTCAAAAATGCAGTACTGTCTACATTTTTTAGTTGTGTTAAGGTTTTGCCCGTCTCTCGGGGTGATGGAATTTATCAGAAGGTACATCATGTTTTTTATTTATTTGTTTTAGGTAGAGTTCCATGCGTGATTGCCTCTACCCTTCCATCCCTACATGGACGTGCATAAATAAATATTTTTCGATTTACTTGTCTCAGCAAATTTAAGTAGCAGTTCAATTTATAATGGTTGTGATATGATGTTATCTTATATGGTGAGAGTAAGGTAATCATAAAGTAGGAATTTCTGAAATTTTGTCGATTATGTTTTAATGTTTTCCTCATTGTTACTTTCCTCAAGGTAAATACATTGGCTTTGTTTTACGTACTTGTAGGAATTATACTTTCGGTTGAAAGCAATGTAAAACCATGATGGATATTTTCATTTAGTCATATTTTAAATGATCGTTATTCTAACTTTTTATGTTGTCTTAGTAGTTTTTCAAGTTTGATTATGGTTGCCATTGCCAAAGATCTTCAATGTGTAAAGATTTTTCATTCAGGGGATGGATATGGCTCTGTCAAAGCTAAATAATGGTGGATGGGTTCATATTTTTCCGGAGGGAAGTCGTTCTAGGGACAGTGGAAAAACCATAGGTCCTGCAAAGAGAGGAATTGGAAGGTGAGTAGAAAACGATTTGCTTGGGTCTGTTTTGGATCAATTTTTGTTTTTTGTTTACAAACAGAAAAATACTATTTACTTGTTCATTTTTCTATCTGTTTTCTAAATTAATTTTCTAACACAAGTGAGCTGTTTTTTGTGTTTTGAAAACAGGAAAAACATGCTAGGCACTCAATAATTTCAATTAAAAATTTAATTAATTAACTTAATAATAAACTTATTAGTTATTTAATTTTAATTAATAATTTAATTAATTAACTTAATAATTATAAAATTTTAATAATAAATCTACTTAATTAACTTAGTAATTAATTACTTATACCAATAATAATTCAAATAAAATATTAGTCATTTAATTAATTAACTTAATAATTATAATTTATTTATTTAATTAACTTAATAATTATGAAATTTAATTAATTTGTAATTTTAATTAATAATTTAATTATTTAACATAATTAGCTTTATAATTAGAACCTTTTAAATTATTTAATTTCAATTAATAATTTAAGTAATGACAGTTTTAATAATAAATATACTTAATTAGCTTAATAATTATTCAATTAAACCAATAAAAATTCAAATAAAATATTATTCATTTTAATTAATTAACTTAATACTAATAATTTAATTAATTAGGTTAATAATTATAAAATTTAATCAGTTAACTTAGTAATTATAAATTTTAATTAATTAACAATTTTAATAAAAATTTAATTAAATAACTTAATTAATTTAATAATTATAAAATTTATTTAATTAATAATTCAAATAGTAATTTAATTAATGAACTTAATTTACTTAAAAATTATAACCAGATGAATTATTTAATTTTAATTAAAATTTAATCAACTAACTAATTATAAAATTTTAATAATAAATTTACTTAATTAACTTTTATAATTATTCACTTAAATTCATAATAATTCAAAAAAATAATCATTAATTAATTAACAATAATTATGAATTTAATTACTCAATAATTTAAATTAATAATTTAATTAATTAACTAAATAATTATTAAATTTTAATGATAAATCTACCTATTCTTTTAAAAAGTATAATTTTTTCTTTAAAGAAATAAAAAAATGGCCAACCAAACATGCTTTATATTTTTTGTTTTTAAAAATATATAAATCATAAAGTTACCAAACGCCTTTTCTATAAGCTGAAAATAGAAAATAAAACAAAAACAAAACAGACTAAAAATAAAAATAAAATGTGATCTCAAACGGGACTTTGGTCATCATTTTGTTTTTTTTTTGTACTTTTAGAATGATAATGTGTTACTTTTTCCCTCTGTATGTGAAAGTTGACTCTTAATTAACAACATTTGAGAACTATTAGGATTTTTCTATTGTTGCCATTTCCAAGCTTGATTACGTTCGGTACGTCGGCTGCCATGCTAATCATCATTGAGGCTCCATTTCTAAATGAGCTCATTTAACTCAATTAATTCAATTTGAAGGCTAATTTATTCTTCTTTAAACTCCTGGATATCTGAATCTGCTGACAAATTTATGAAAAGTTATCCATAATGTTTTCTAGTTCCTCTTAATGTCGCTTATTTCATTTCATTTATTTTGGCAGTTTTTTTTAAATTTTCAATTGGAGTTACTTTTGAATATCATCTTTTATTTAATCTTTTTGAAATATTTTGAGCAGAACAACATATAAATATGTTGAGCTCAAAGTGTATGAAATATGACGTCTTTTTAACTCGATTGTGTCCTTTTTTTGTTACCTCTCTCTCTCTCTCTTTCTCTCTCTTTTCTTATTCACATATCATGATGATGCATCTATCTTTCTCCTTCACAGAGCTCAATCATGAGGCTCATGCTTGTAAATTTGATCCTAGTCATTGTTATATATTCTAATGCATGCTACTGCTCTAGTTTATTTATGCATGTGTTTGTGCATGAGTGTATAAGAATGTCCATTTTTCTCTTTTCTAAGTGTGGAGAATTTTAATGTCTGCATCGTGTTAAGAGAATCGACCCGCTTCCTTCTGCTGCGGGCCGATTTGTTGGCCGTCGATTGGTGCTGGATGGACCGGTCTAGTTCTAGGCGTAACAATACTCCCCTCTCAAAGAAGTACCTTGTCCTCAGGGTGGAAGGATGAATTTTGGTTGTGAATCACGTCGTAAGCCTCTCATGTTGCTTCGTAGTCTGACAAACCTTTTCACTTAACCAATATCTCCTTTGCTCCCCCCACTCCTTGAGACACTCCTTCATTCCCAAGCGACTTTAGAATCACCTCCAAGTCCTACATTAGCGTTGGTGGTAGTGTAGACGAAGGTGTATGATCACCAATTGCTCGTTTCAGCTGTGATACAAGATCGGGCGTAGTGCGAATGATAGTGGTAACTTCAAACGGTGCCACTGGCCCAATGCATACTATCACCTCATAAGACTCAAAGTATCGTGACAATATTTTCTCGTTTCTCCTGGTCAATGTCTCTTGTCGATAGGGTCTCAGTTTCAAGTAGATCATATCTCCTGGTTCAAATTGCTCCTCTCTTCTGTGTCTGACCGGCTTTCTCTTCATGATTTGTTGAGCTCTCATTAAATTCCCCGTGAGCTCTGCTAGTAACCTGTACCTCTCCTTCAAGCACTTATCGAAGCTGGATACTGGTGTGGTATTATGCCCACAAAGTATCAATAAAGGTGGATCCAGCTCATAGAATTCCTTGAAAGGGGTTGTTCGTGCTGCAGTGTGGTACAAAGTGTTATACTAATATTAGTTCTATGCAATTCACTTAGCCCTTAACTTCAGTGTATCAAATATAAAACAACGCATGCATGTCTCCATACTCCTGTTGACCGTCTTTATTTGCCCATCGGTCTGGGGATGATATGTGATGCTTCTATTAAGGATTGTACCTTGCAACCCAAAAAACTCCTTCCAGAAGTGATTGAGGAACACCTTGGCCCTTTCCGATTCAATCAATCCCAACACCCTTGCAAACGAACCACTTTCCGGATAAACACCGCCACAACTAAGATCGCATTATAGGGATGTCGTAAGGCAATGAAATGTGCATACTTAAGCGATCCACGACCACCATAATCACCGTGAACCCTACCCCTTGATAAAATCCATCGTCACTTCTTCCCAAACCTTCTCCAGTAATGGTAATGGTTGTAGTAACTCTCTTGGAGTCGTGGTCAAGTACTTATGTCATTGACACACATCACATTTTGCCACTACGTCCACGTCTCTGCTCATCCCCACCCAATAAAGTTTTTGTCACCATACAATGGTACGTCTTCTACACCGCTGAATATCCCCCCATCGCATTGCCACGAAACTCTTGTAATGATCTGAGAATATATTATGACGACTTGGGTAGCACGAATTACCCCTGATGGAGCAGCTGTTATCCCCTCAATGTATATCCTGGATGACTATTCAGATCTTTTAGTAATTCAACCCTTATTTTCCTCAGCTCCTCATCCCTTTCGCTCGCTTGTCTCAAGGCTTCCTAATCTAGGACCAAGGATATTGATAGGGTCTCAATTGGGTTGCGTCAGCTTCCTTGTTCTCCAATTCCGGTCGGTACTGAATCTTGAAATCACACCCTATTAGCTTTTTCAGTCATCTTTGATATTTTTCAGTCATCATCTGCTACTTCAGAAGACTGAATCTTGAAATCACACCCTATTAGCTTGGGTAGTCATCTCTGATATTTTTCAGTCATCATCTGCTACTTCAGAAGATACTTTAAATTCCTATGATTATGATTTGTCCTAACCAATAAATGTGGTCCCAACAGGTAAAATCGTTTAAATGATCAAGACAATTGCCATCAATTTCTGCTCATATACCAACTTTAGCCTTCCTCTAGCTATAAGAACCTGGCTGAAGATTCTGCATGAACATTACTCCCAATCCATACCCGGACACATTTGTCTCCACCACGAATGATTTAATGGAACCTGGAAGTGTTAATGTAGGTTCGCTAGTCATAGCCCTCTTTAGTTGTTCATAGGTCTTTGTTGTTGTTTCTCCCCATTTGAAATTGTATTTCTTCAATTGCTCTGTCAGATCTTGTTATATTCTCTCACGAACTTTCGGTAGTAGCCGGTGAGACCATTGAATCCTCTCAACTTCTTCAAATTCCTTAGTAAGGCCAATTTGCCTTGATCCACTGCTACGCCTGTTCTGGCCACCACATGTCCTAGGTACTCCTACAACTGTGCACAAGAACATTTTTTTTGGTTGGCATACAACTGGTGCTCCCTCAATGCCTCCAGGATTGTTCTTAGGTGTCTCACTTGCTTTGTCTTTGTACGGTTATAGACCATAATGTCATCAAAGAAAATCGAGACAAATTTCCGGAGATAAGGTTGAAAAACACGGGTTTGAAATGTCGTTGGAGGATTGGTGAGACCAAATGACAGTAGTAAGAACTCATGTGTCCTGAAGGCTATTTTGTGCACATCCGTCGGTTTAATCCTAATCTGGTGGTAACCCGACTTGAGATTAATTTTTGAGAATATGACCGCCCGATAAAGCTCTTCCAGTAACTCATCAATCACAAAAGTAGAAAACTTATCCAATACCATTGTTCAAGGCACAGAAGTCCACACAAAATATTTAATTACCATCTTTTTTCTTCACCCACAGGTCGATACTGGAAATAAGGCTCACACTTGGCCTGTTAATCCCCGCCTCGAGCTTCTCTTCTTGGATTAGCTTCTCTATCTAGTCCTTCTGAATCTTAGGGTACCTGTATGGTCTATAATACTGATGGGAGAAACACCCTTCTTCAACATAATAGTATGCTCGTGCTCCCTCGAAGGAGGTTACCTACTTGGCAGCTTGAAGACAATCGTAAACTGCTATCAGAGCTGTTGGAGCTCTACCGGAAACTCTGCCAACTCTGAATCTCAAATCTCCTCAATGCTCTGCAACTCCACTAAATAACTCAGTCCTGCTCCCCGAATCGACTTGACCATGGTTTTTAGTGATATCATGGTTCTGCATAAGCTAGCATCTCCTCTCAGCTCCTACTTCCTATCTTCCACTTGTAACTCCATCGCCAAGGACTTTCAATCCATCTTCTTCTCTCCCAATATTTGCAGGCACTTTATCCCTAAAATCACATCCATGTTGCCCAAGTCTAAAGGAAGTTTTCTAGCACCTGTCGATCATGTAGTGTCAGAACTATCCCCTTGCAAATTCCCCGACTTTTCCCCTCTTTCTTTGTCCCCATCATGACATTGAAGCTCTCTGTAGTCACCAGCTTCAATCCCAGCTTCTCCACAACTTGATTTGAGATAAAGCTGTGTGGCCCCGCTATCCACCAACACTACCGCCGACTAGTCCCGATCCATCCCCTTACTGTCATGGTGTGATTCAGGGTGAATCCCGCATCCGTCGCATCCAAATGGAGATGCTCCTTCTCCGTTGCTTTATCTTATGATCCTCACTTTTTGAATCCTCCTCCTATAAAAGCACCTGAAGGGTGCGCTCCATGCAACGGTGTCCTGGGGCGTATTTCTCGTCACAATATCCTTTGACTTTTTCCTAAACTAAAAGCACCTGAAGGGTGTGCTCCATGCAACGGTGTCCTAGGGCGTATTTCTCGTCACAATATCCTTTGACTTTTTTTTCTTGCACTTTTGCATCTGTGAGACGCTTGAAATTTTCATTGGGCCGAGGTCTTGTACTCTTCTCCTTTGGTTTCTCTTTCTGAAATGACATTATCTGAGTCCTCGATGTCGTGGCTATCTCGGTAATTATGCAGAATCCTCCGATGTTGTCGACGTTGCATTTCTTTTTTATATGTTTTTTACCCTCCATCACCTGGGTGAGCTCTATCATTTCCCTCAATTCTCGCGGAATCAAGGGGCAAATGACTGCTCATATGTCAGGCTTTACGCCTTTCAAGAAGTTTCCTTCTAGTTCTGTTGCAGAATCTCCCTTAACTTTTATAACAAGAGCTCGAATTTCTCCTGGTATTCCATAACCATCCCCTCCCGAGTCAGAGCATTGAATTGCTCAAGTAAGTCTCCTTCTCAAATAACTTGGAAATGCTCTATCAAGCAATCCTTAAACGTCGCCCATCAGTACATTAGATATCTTGCCTTCATCCACCGGAACCACGCTAAAGCCTTTACCCTCCAAACATAATGCGTTTCTCTTCTTCAGTCAACCTGTTGATTGCAAAGTATCGCTTCACTGAATGCACCCATCCATGTGCATCCTTCCATTCGAAGATTGGCTTCTTCAGTTTCCTGACCTTTGCATCTCTACTCTAATTTCCTCTCCCTTTGAAATTTCTCCTCATGTATCTAGGATGAAACTCCCTCGTGCGGGGTCATAAGCATATCCCACTCTCGATTCTCTCCTCTTCCATTATACTCTTTCGTGTTCCTTCCACCATCCCTTCTCTAATTTTCGGCCTACCTTCCTCCATCGGAAGTCTCCACTCCCCCTCCTCTTGAAGCCCTAGGGGGACGCTCTTGTAGGTAGATGATGTCTTCTTCGTTATTTTCTCGCTCGATGTCCTTCTCTTTTGACCTGGCCAAGGATTCCATGATCAACCCTTGGTTAAGGTTTGCTACTGGAGCGGTCGGAATGGCCTTGGATTGCATCTCTATGAGCTTTTTGATCATCTCCCATATTTTTCACATGCCTTCAAATCCATCATTCATTCAATTTTCAATCGAAGAAAATCTCCCTCCATAGTAGGGAATCTTTCTTCCATATTCAATCGGATTTGCTCTACCTCTCTTTCTAGCACATCAACTTTTTTTGTTGCCATCCCACCAAGATCTATGCTCTGATACCAATTTGATATGCCTCGCTACCAAAATCAGCTAACAAAATACAATGAAACGGTAATAGATAGGTGTAAGAAACACAAACAAGAACTGCTCTTACGAAAATCATAGGAAAACAAGTAAGATAAAAAAGATTATCTACTTTTGAGAGGTAGATTGACTCTCCCACACCTTAGATATCTCTAGGAACACCACCAAAAGAAGAATACCAGCAGCCAACAAAATAATGCATGAAAGAAAATAAACCCTAGGCTACCCCCTTAATAGAATCCTCATAGAATATTGGAAAACTTTCCTTCTAAACATCCTTCCAAACTCCGCTCGAATTCTCCTCCTCAAGTATGTGATTATGGCCCTACTGAGCTCTACCCTCTCTTTTTCTTCCTCTGCCACGGCATGGGGTTGCTGGGCTGCTTCCTGCGAAGTGGACCGGCGCTCGGCTGCTTCAGGTGAAGAAAATTGACCGGCTTCCTTCTGCTGCGGGCTGGTTTGTTGGCCTTAGACCGGTCCATTAAGGACATGTTCAGTTCCAGGCGTAACAAAATTCTTATGTTATTTACTAATCCCTAATTAATATAGCATGTCTAGAAGACTGAAGACATTTGTGATGCAACCTTAAGACTCATTAAATTTGTTGTTGAAGATTTTAGAGTATAAGACTTGTTAATACAATCTATTATGTAATGCAAAAATCATGTTAACTTGCTCAAATTAATATATTAAAAATCTTTAATTTGGACACCTTTCATTACCTGGATGAAGTCTAAAAGTCAGAAGAAACCCAATTTAATAGGCGTTCATTAGAAAAAATGCTTAGAAATTTGATATTATACTGATTATCCAATTTATTCAAAAGCATGCTATAGTAGAAATACAAGTTGTATCAAAACTAGTAAAATGCACAAAACAATGCAATGATTATTCAAAGGAATAGAAGTCACGAAGTCGAGCATTCCAAGAGACCTCTCCAGAAAATGTTTTGGCTGCTAAGCAGGCAGAGAGTTTGAATGAATTGCCCTTCTAACTGTGATTTTAAAGTTGCCTGTGATGCTCATTTTATAATTACGAAATCCCTTTACAATAATTAAAAATAGGAAGAAATAAAAGATCAGCATTTTAACATAGCTACACTGTCAGTGAGCTGCAATACCTACCACAAAACTAGAAAAAACTACCAGCATCAAGTTCCACCGCACTGTCATAAATCCAGTTGCAAACCAAAGGCCAGATTAGCAATTTCACATCAGTGGCCATAGCTTCCTGTTTTCATTCTTTATTATTATTTTTCTTCCATTTCATGCTAATATTGTTTTTATTACAGGCTGGTTATGGATGCTGATAAAATTCCTATAGTCATCCCATTTGTGCATTTAGGCATGCAAGAAATCATGCCTATTGGTTCAAACTTCCCGAAGGTTGGCAAAAAGGTAATCAATGTTCATCTTTTGCTTTTGATTTTAGCATACGATCAGAAGAACCTTTTGTTATTAGGTTTCTTGTAACGTTAAAGAAACCGCACAACAGATTGCTTTACTATATTTACCTGCAGGTTACAGTGGTTGTTGGTGATCCAATACCGCTAGAAGACCTGGTTGTTGATGATACGGAAGAGGTCTCTAGGGGTATTTTATATGATCCAGTTTCTTCAAAGATTAGCCATAGGCTAAGGGAGCTCAAAATCCTAGCAGACAAACTAGCTTTAGAACATACCTTTGATTTGCAGTATTACTTCACACATAAAGCTGAGGGTGGATATGGACTCTGGCAGCGAGTGGATTGGGAAGCATTTGGCATGGTTGATGTTATGCAATCGGATGAGAAAGCTCCAATCACCAAAGAATATTTTGCCCGTCGGCCAAAGAATGGTCAAGAGCAGCGGCAGGAGCCTAACTCAGCTAAAACTGTTAAGATGAGTTTCTCCAATGGCTACGGAGGAGGCATTGTTTCTAGAGGTCGTGGTTACATAAACCCGGCCGGGGTTATTCGCTGCCAGTGGTTTGTTTTGGAACGGCAAACTTCTGGATGAATCTGCTCATGACAGCATCCAGGATCCTTTTCTGGCAAAATGGCGGAAACCGTTTGAACGAATCAGCAGATTTAAGGTCTGGAATAAGATGTGAATTCTTTTTTCAGTTTTGCTTGGAGCAGTTAAAGGCCAAGGTATTTTCTTATTCTTTCTCCTAAAATTTTTCTGAGGATAAAACATTGCGATTTTGATAGCTCCGTTGCTAATGCTATGTGAATACACAGGGATTTCGGGTGTAAGAAATTAAGAGTCTATAAGAGTCTTTTTAATAGCTTCGTTAACTCTGATGAAGCTCTTTCTTGCTTTTTTTCTTTATAGTTTAAGCTGCTTTTGTATTTTTTAAATGGTGGCATTTACTTACATACCACCTAATTCCTATGCACGTACCTATACATTAATTTTACATAGATTATCCTTCCATGTAGCAATTCTGTCATCTAATCAACAATTGATTTACCAAGAGAAAAAATACTTCCATAATTGTTGCATACAATGTATAAAAATGCTTAAATTTCAGGTCTCCACTTCTTTCAAATATTCTGGTGACTGATAGCTTTGGAAGCCACAGCTCCGGTTTGGGGAGAATGGCAGTATCATTCTAGTATAGTTTGTGTACATATTGTAATGCATTCAACGAAAAAATATTTATATAGAAGTGTTTATTTCCTACCGGCTACCATAAAATATTTCAAAGGGGTATTTAGAATCTTCCCACCCAATTCTTATTGTATTTATATATCTAACAACTTCATTTGCTTACATTTATCTCTCCCAAAATTTTCATATGGCATAAAAAATGTCTATACTTTAACAACAAAAAAGTGAAATGCTCATTCTCATGCATAAGTTGGCATATACGCAAAAAATGTAAGTTTGTGTTATTTGTGTAATTATATATGAATTGTGTGTTTTGCATGTAAATCTTCCTTGTACAGAATGAAGACCTGTAATCCTTGCAAAAGACGCTAAAAAAAGGGAACGCTAAACAAGCCAATGAAACACTGATCATTTTTAGAATCTTCCTTCTGAGAAAAATTAGCAGCAAAATCGCAAAAGCTGACGATTTAAAGGATTCGAAGAACATTCTGAAGCTTGAACATTAATAGCGTGCAGCAACAGTTTTCTAACCGTACGTGGTGATTTTTCTTAGGACAAAACATTGAGAAGAACACTGCATGTGACAAATAAAGTGCAATCATCACATGATGTTCCACTATGTCGTCGAAATTAAAATTATATCCTCAATTATACCCCTTTCTTTTCTAAAAAAGTTCAATTATAAATTAATCTATAATACTGAAATATCATTTTATTTTATTTTATTTTATTTTATTTTATTTGTATAGATGAGTAAAAATATTGTCATTAGTGAGTCCCAAGTTTCAGATGTGAAAAATGTAGGATTGTATTAGATAGTCAACAATCAACATAAAATTTGTTTATGATATGAATTCTTTAAGCTTGTGTAAATGTTAGAGCGTCATGCAGTATGACTTGAATATAGTGAAATGTTTACAAGGGTTGTTACTTTAGTGTATGATATGGTGTCAAATAAACAAGGGTTTTCAAATTACAGACGAATGTGGGTAAAGAACTTAGTTTATTAAATTAATTTTTAGAAAAAAATTGATTAATTGAACATTGGATTTAAATTTTATGTTTTTTTTTTTTATGTTTGACTAAATTTGTGTTAAATTCGTGATTAAATCTATTTAAATTATGCTATTAGACACGTTTTTAATGTTCTGGCTAGTTCATATTGTGTTAAAAGATTATTATTCTATATGAATACTTAAATTCTTATACCAACTTGAGGATAATTAAATTCTTATGTCAACGTTTAATATGAAATAATCATTTTATGAGTTTCATGCTATATTCTCATATGCTTAGGGTCCGTTTGGGGCAGTTTGTGCGTTTCAGGATAAGCTGTTTATCCTGAAACGCGACCCATGGGCTGGCCGCAGGGGTCGACCCACGACCTGCGTTTAGTGTAAAAATTCAAACGCAGTTTTGGATAAGCTGGAGAAACGCACGAACCAAATAGTACGGCGACGTTTTGAAAACGCCGCCCGCACTTATAAGCTGCCCCAAACGGACCCTTAATGAACTTGTAGATAAAATAGCGAACAATCAACAAATTAATGTAGATACCAATGAATTTATTAATGGTCATCATAAATTGAATAGATAAGTAAGGGATTACACTAATCCTACAATATGTAAAATCAATTTAAGTATTCAAACCCCTGCTGTAGAAACTAACAAATTTGAACTTAAGGTTGTTATTATCCAAATGGTGCAAATAACCAATTTGGCGGAACCCCATCTGAGGATCCAAATTTATATGTAGCAAGTTTATTAGAACTTTGAGATGTATTTAGCTATAATGGCGTGTCAAACGACACTGCTAGGCTTCAAAACAATTATCATTTATTTAAATTTACTATATATATATATATATATATTTATATTCTTAAAATAAAAAAAATTTGCGGAGGTCATTCTTCTCTCTCCCACGCCCTATTCCTCTTCTCCCACCCCCATGATTTTCTTCTCCCTCTCTCTATATATTTCGATTTAGTTGAATTATTAGCCTGAGGTATGTATGGAAGTTGTGCTTTGTTTTGTTTTGGTCATGTTTGGCTACAAATTTAATTTATATTAAATAATATTTATCAAATTTAGTAAATTTGATATTTTGAGCGACGTAGACAAGCTTGCCGTTAAAGGCGGAAGAAAATTTTAAATCCGACTCACAATTGGATTTAGTAAATTGGAATTTATGTCATGAAAAAGACTAACATAATACAAAAAATTTGATTTAATGGAAGGTTGGATTTAATTTTTATGTTTTTTTTTTTGTATGTTTGACTGATTTAAGTTAAATTCATGATTAAATCTATTTAAATTATGCTATCAAACAAGACTTTATTGTTCTTGGTATTTCATATGGAGTTAAAAGTTTTATATTCTATATGAATGCTTAAATTCTTATACCAACCAGAGAATAATTAAATTCTTATATCAACGTCTAATATGGAATAATCATTTTATGAGTTTCATGCTACATTATCATGTATCATTGAATATATAAGTTAAACTTTTTTTTAGTTAAATAGAATATTATATGAAAAGGATGTGGGGCATAAAGTGTTTTTTGCTTTACCATCTATGAATTTATTCGTTTTAATATCAATGTGTATTTAGCTGCGTTGTTTTTTATTCATAAATGGACATGCGGCGGTTATACTCACCTACTTTATTTAGGATATAATTAAATCGAGCTCTCAATATTAATATCGTGGATTTGGATGTGGGGCAACTACATATACAACACTTGAAACATTCCTATTTACAAAATGACCACCATGTTGCACTCTTTTACCAATTTCATCAAAATTTTAACGGTTTTAGCAGAACACATATAAATGTACGAGTTTAATAGTTTAAGAAAATAACACAAGTGATAGTTTCGGACATGAATTTTTGGTTCATGACAACAATTTTTTAATACGAATTTCCATCTCATTTTTCGTGGATTGTTGAGTTTGTCTTACACCAAACTAATCATGTCTATTTCACTTGTGTCGCTTACTAGGATTATAATTGCAAAGCATGGATTGTGTCAGAATTGACGAACCTGGTTTCGAAGCTTTTGAAAAAGAAAACAAGCTTAAAATTGAAGACACATATACCATTCTCCCTGACGATGTATGGCTAAAAATTTTCTCTTTTCTGCCAATAGACAGTATAATGAGTGCAGGATGTGTCTGCAAGTATTGGCATGAGATGACAAAGTCCGGAAAGTATGTATGGATCAATATGCCACCCCAAAAACCATGGTACTTCATGTTGCCCGACGAGAACGATGCAGACTACATTTATGATCTCTTCAAGAACTGGTGCAGGTTTGATTTCCTATCACATGAAAATTATAATTGGTTCATCTCTTCATCATGCGGATTGGTTTCCTGCACGGATTACTATAATCAAAACAAAATTTTTCTTTGCAACCCAATTTCAAGAGATTGGAAGCAGCTTCCGGAACCTCTAAATGAAGAACCTTCACAATACAGTGCATTGGCTTTATCAGTGGACAGACATTCTCATGATTATATAGTTACATTGGTTAATACCAATTCATTGCCAGATGAGTTCTTTCATTGGGACTTTACCATTCAGATTTATGATTCTAAGAGTTGCTTTTGGAGAGTTGTATCATTCAATGAAGTTTTGGTTGGATGGAGAGGAGGTAATGAAAGTGTGATATGCAATGGAATCCTTTACTTTCTAATTCACTCTTTATCGGAGAGCAATGCACACCGTATTGGGCTCATCATGTATGATCTTGATTCAAAATCTTCATGCAAGTCATTCATGGAAACAATGGTTATGGCACCGAGTCCCCTTGCTTACTGTCGCCTGATGAATCTTAAAGATCGATTGGTTCTAATTGGGGGAATCAGAGACCCAGAAAAGCCAGATGTGCTGGAAGGAATTTGTGTTTGGGAGTTTCATAGAAAAGAATGGAAGGAGGTTACAAGGATGTCAGAGAAGTTTCTCAGCCATTTTGGAAGGTTTGAAGTTACTTTTGCTAGTAGTGGAGTTGAGGATCTCATCTTCATCCATGTCTATGGTACCCCTACTCTGTTCATATTTGATATGAGAGACAAGCATTGGAGATTGTCAAAAAAACTACCCAATAAAGAAACGATCATATTTAAGAACCTTCGTTGGTTATTGCTTTGAGCCTAGACTGGAGATCAAACCTTGAACGATTTAACATATATGTGCATTCATTATGCATAAAAGTTATCTATTAGTATTTTTTTTCTCTGTTGGAACATATTGTAGTTTTTTTTTTCGGTTTATATTTAGTTCTTTTGAAATTTAAAATGTAATTGTATTAGCTTCAAAGTTAAAAATCATGAATTTAGAAGTGATATAGTTTTATAAATCTAGATGTTGGTTAAAAATAGTTGGACACTAATATTGATTTCAAATTCTCACAAAATTTCTCTTATTATTGTAAAAATAATGAGAGACATTTGCATGCATGCATCACAATTCTTTTGTTTTTTCATGTCTGACACCTAACATATGTATTTATATGGGCAACACTCAATTTTTTTAAGATCATATAAAAAAATACTACTATTACTAATTTTTTTAAATATAAATTTTCATGCATTCGTTATTAACCAAAGTGTGATTTTTCTAAACATCAAATTTTAGATGTGGATATGTAAATTGATAGGAATGGTGTGATATGCATGTAAATTTCTCCAACATAAATCATGATTTCATTTACACACTCCAAGATTATAAAAATTATAATCATTATTTTTTTAAACATATTTTCTATTTCTATGCAACCGGACAAAGAGTTTGATCAATTTCATCAATTTTCAAAATATGCTATTGTTGAGTGTTGGGAATTCGCAGCGAAGTGGTATTATTTTAATGTCTTAGCATTGCACAAAGATGCAACAAAAAAATAAAATT
Organism: Phalaenopsis equestris; assembly: GCF_001263595.1. Taxonomy (NCBI): domain Eukaryota; kingdom Viridiplantae; phylum Streptophyta; class Magnoliopsida; order Asparagales; family Orchidaceae; genus Phalaenopsis; species Phalaenopsis equestris. Next base: position 74,365,797 of record NW_018164444.1, read on the forward strand.
CGCGGAGATGGAGTGGTATTTTAATGTCTTAGCATTGTGCGATGATACAACACACATAAATAAAAGAGAATGAAGAATACCAAAGGTACTAGAATTTTTACGTAGAAAAATTATAGAAGAGAAAAGATAATGTGGTTCAGCTCAATCAAACTTATTCACTATAAGTGCATGGGTGCTCCCTTCTCTTGCAACAAAAATATCGGGGTGACAATTTTTATCACAAAAATTACATTTATGTACAACACAAATAAAATATAGTTGTTATACAAAACAACTGTATTTTGATTAAAAAGTTGCAAGCAAGTGTCGGTGGTGCCTGATTGTCAGCGACGACAGGTAGTGATGATTTGCACTGGTTGATAGTGGTCATGCACGAGCGTTGATAATCGGTGGTCGGTGACTACTGTGGCCTCATCGGGTCTTCTCTATAATAGACTCTAGAATCTCATTTATTTTTTTTCTCATCTTCTCAAGTGAAGAGAGGGGGTTTATTTATAGCCTTTTAGGAAGGGGAAATTTGTTTTTTTGACGCATTGCTTCCCTAACCACTTGATCAAATTGTCCCCGACGATCTCACTTGATTATAGATGGTTTTTTAGTTTTTTGAGTGCATTAATGACCTAATAATTTTGCAATCTTAGATTCTTTTTAATTTTTTTGGGTCAAGGCACTCAATTTGACAATGAATATGTCAACAATAAATATGTCAAATTTTGAGTTTCTTCGACCATTTAATGGATGATCCAAAGCGTCCAATATGCTTTAATGGCTTGATCTGGGCTTGATTGGACACAGATTGAACATATTTGGATATTACCTTGTTGATATTGTTGAGACGGCTAGTTTGACTTCAAGCTTGCTGAAATCAAGCTTGAATGATCATAAATTTGAGTTAGGAATATCCTTCATACAAAATGCATCGACCAATTATTGCTACAAATTTCAACTATTGCCTCTATGATCAACTGATATTATTATAGCCCATAACGATGATCAATATGACAAACTGTTGCCACAACATCCAATTACAGACTTTGTGACCAATTGATTTTATTTTAGCCCCTAACTACGGCTTATGTGAGTAGCTATAATTACATTCAATTACGGTCTCTGTAACCAACTGACACTATTTTAGCATTTAACTATGGTTTATGTGGCTAACTGCTACTACAATTTTCAATTACATCTATTGTGGCCAAGTGACCCCATTATAGCCCCCAACCATGACTTATGTGACCTAATATTGTGTATTTTAACTATGACATTTATGACTAACTGGTATTATTGCAGTTACTAATTACGACATTTGTAGTTAACTACTATTATTACAATTTTCAATTATAATCGTCATGATGAACTACATTTGTTGTAGCCTAATTACGACTATTATAGCTACACTACTACTGTAAATTTATAATAAGTGCTTCGTGATTTTTTTATTTTCCAAGTTTTTCCCATAAAATTTCTGGTGTTTTCTCCTGCAATTTTTCTATTATTTGTGTGTGCTAGATTTTAGTGCAGTGCTTTTTAGTGCAGTGATATAATGTTAAATTATCACTCTACCGTCACAAAGTTTCTAACAATGATACAATCATTTTAAAAAAATAGAGATATTTACATAAATCCCACACTTTTATTATATATTCACATATATAATATTTAAATTTGCATATTTATATACATAACTTTCAAATTCTTAAGATTATATTAGAAAGATAATATTTATTAATTTTTTTAAAATAAAATAATGTATTATAAATATAAATATTAAAATTTAGAACTTAGATACTTAAGTATAAAAGATTTAGAACTTAGATCAATTTTTAGCAAGTTCTCCACTACAACAACACAAAGCAGAAGAACAAAGCATTAAGATGACAAAGCCACTGCACTTACTCCTTTCCTTTTTATACCAGATTACGAATCATGGCACTCTGTGTCTCCGTATAGAATAATTTCTCGTCTCCATGTGAATGTCGCCAGAGAGCACAAACCTGCTCCCCCAATTCTACCACAGCAGCTGTGACACCTAAAAAGGCTTGTTGTTGCTGTTATTGTATAAACTTCACCAATAATTATTAATATAATTCTCATTAAAATTGAATATTATTTATCAAAATCAATTTATTTGCATCTTTAGAACACAACATGCATGTGATATCTCTACACTTGTTAGACTTGATTATGGGTGTAAGTGAGCCAAGTTGACTCGATTTGATAAGTGGCTTATGAACTAAGCGCGATAAGCGAACAAGCTAAGCTCAGGCCAATCATTACCTGGACTCTTAGCTCATTAGCCTGCTCATTTAAAAAATGATTAATAAACAAATATATTTAAAATATAGTAAATGATATTATATATTTTATATCGAGTGATTTCTTATTAATTATCTTTAAATGTTCATTCTATTGACATTTAATAATAACAAATGCTTAGATTAATAATTTTTTTTCTCTTTCATCCTAAACAAGCCAGCTCATTGGCCAGTTCAAACTGATTAATAACTTTTTTTCTCTTTCACGCTAAACAAGTCAGCTCAAACTCGTAGAATTGAGCTTGAGCTCAAACTCGATTATCTAATCAAGCTCAAGCTCGTTTCCCCTCTAGACATGGAAAAAATATTACGGCCGGAGTCCAGATGCAAGTTGTGCCCGTACACGGTTGTGATTCACAGGAAAGAGCGGAGGAGAGAGAAAGAATAAACAACCTCCAGTGGATCACAGACGTTGCTCGGAAGCAGCTCCGGATGCAACATTTTTTAATGGACATCACATCTGAAAGACAATATCAGGCATCCATGTTTGACTTGCTTGACACACATCTAGCATAACTGATATGTGTCATGAAACGGTTAGATTTGTTTTAGGAACGAGGGCACACTCCCATCCAAATTTTATTTAAAAAAATTCATTTACAACCTTGAATAAAAATATAAAAAAAACAAAGAGAAAACTCGAAACAAATAAAAAGAATAAGAAAATAAAAACAAAAGAATAGCTCCTAAAACAGCAAAATAACACCATGCTACGAATCCATGCCAATGCCTCCCATACTTAAAGCTGCTGTTCTTTGTTTTAGTTGAATTATTAGTATCAGGTATGTATAGAAGTTGTTCTTTGTTTTATTTTGATGGTGTTTGGGTGCAAATTTAATTTATATTAAATAAGATTTATCAAATTAAGTAAATTAGATATTTTGAGCGACGTAAACAAGCTTGCCATTGAAGGCGGAAGAAAATTTTAACTCCGCCCACAATTAAATTTAGTAAATTGAAATTTATGTCGTAAAAGAGAAAATGGCAGAATATGAAAAATTGATTTAATTGAACATTGGATTTAATATTTATGTTTTTTTTTTTGTTTGACTGAATTTGTGTTAAATTCGTGATTAAATGTATTTAAATTATGTGTGATTAAATCTAATTAAATTATGCTATTAGACAAGTTTTTAATGTTCTGGCTATTTCATATTGAGTTAAAAGTTTATTATTCTATATGAATACTTAAATTCTTATACCAACTTGAGGATAATTAAATTCTTATATCAACGTTTAATATGGAATAATCATTTTATGAGTTTCATGCTATATTCTCATATGTATCATTGAATATAAGTTAAACTTTTTATTAGTTAAATAAAATATTATATGAAAAAGTCATATTATTAGATTATTTTGCATTTGAATGACAAATGTTATTATTGTTGATCTCTTTTTTGTCTCAATCATCCTTAGACTCACCCATGGGTTTCTTAGGATTGTGTCACGTTAATCGTGACGAGCACCAACTTTAGTAGCAATTAATCAAATTCGATCCGTGCATTTTTTGCTTGTTTGCGTATGATAATGGGTGGGTTGCTTAACATCATATAAGCTCTTTATCATGCTCCAGTTAACCTTTTGAGAGTTGAATCATGTCTGTCATTAAATTTTGGGAGATATATGACGAATGTAATAATGAGTTACCTTTTTTTACATGAATTCGTGCATATAAAATTTTATAATCATTAATTTTCAACCACCTACAAATTTATTATTGGGATGTCGAATAAACCGCTCAAACTTGCTCAGATCTTCAAAAAATTCCATCAAATATTTATATATATATATATATATATATATATATATACATACATGATGTATTTGTATTCTTAAAATAAAAATAAAATAAAAAAACTGCGGAGGCCATTCTTCTATCTGTCCCACGTCTTACTCGTCTCCGCCTCACATAACTTGAGCTATCCCATTTTTCACCTTGCAAATGCGTTCTCCCGATGTTTACGTAAAACCAGCAAGATGTCACAATATAAAAGCCTCCACTTTCTCCTCCACGACAACACCTACCTTCACGCCCACCTATCTTGATCCTTCCATCTTGTTTCATTTTGGTCTCATACAGCCTTAGCACGCGAAACTTAAAAACCTTCGGCCGGAGAAGAAAAAGAATTGCGGGTAAGCGCATTGCAAATTATTATTAGCATTTTGATTTTTTTTTATTGCTGGTTAAAGCTGCTGTTCCTTGTTCGGTTGAATTAATAATATGCGGTCTGTATACAAGTTGTTCTTTATTTTATTTTGGCAGTTGCAAACTGAATTTGTGTTAAAAAAATTTATCAAATTCAGTAAATTTGATATTTTGAGCAATGGAGACTAGCTTGTCATTGAAGGCGGAAGAAAATTTTAAATTCGTCTCGCAATTGAATTTAGTAAATCATGATTTATGTCGTATGACAGACGAAATATGGGAAGAAAAGACGGAATATGAAAAAAAAATTGATTTAATGGAACATTAGATTTGATTTTTATGTTTGCCCGAATTTACCTTCAATTTGTGATTAAATATGCTATCAGACACCTTTAATGTTCTTGCTATTTTATATGGAGTTAAATGTTTGTTATTCTCATATATGAATACTTAAGGATACACAAACTAATCTTGTTTCTTATACGTAGCCATTATCAACATGGAGTAGAAGGAGAAAATAATAATAATAATTTTTATTATAATTATAATAATATATATTTATGTATTTATTTTATTAAAATAAAATAAAAAATTGCAGAGGTAGTTCTTCTCACTCTCTCCCACGTCCTAATCCTCTTCTCCCACGCCCATGATTTTCTTCTCCCTCTCTCTATATATTTCGATTTTGGACACTATAATAATAATAATAATATCCTTCCTTCCTATTTTATTTTGGAAGGAATTTGTGTTTGGGAGTTTCGTAGAAATGAATGGAAGGAGGTTACAAGGATGGCAGAGAAGTTTCTCGGCCATTTTGGTAGGTTTGAGGATACTTTTGCTAGTTGTGGAGTTGAGGATCTCATCTTCATCCATCGGAGATTGTCAAAAAACTACCCAATAAAGAAACGATCTGATTTCAAAACCTTTATAGGTTTCTGCTTTGAGTCTAGACTGGAGATCAAGCTCTAAATGATTTAGCATATATATGCATTCATTATGCATAGAAGATACCTATTAGTATTTTTTTCTCTGTTGAAACATATCGTAATTTTTTTTTAAAATCTTTTATATTCGAATTTTATAAGTTCTTTTGAAATTTAAAATGCGGTTGTATTTGCTTCAAAGTTAAAAATAATGAATTTAATTACATTACATGCATCTATTAAAAAAAAAAAAAATTATAATCCTATTCTCTACCACGCTTCCGCATCCCAGCGGAAACAAATAACATACGCAAATTTACACTTCTTTCTAAATTTGATATTGAGCTTGTTGATCTTGTCGGTCAACGCCACGCTTCCTCCTCCCTCTCTCCCCGATATTTTCTCTTTTCATTTTCTGTCACGAACTCACGTCTCCCTCTCCTTCCCCTATAAAAGCATTCCAACCCCACCCACCCCCCCAAACAGACCTCACCTCACGGCAACTCCTCCACTTCATGTAAGCATTTTTCCTTCCTCCTTTACTTCCCCCTACGTCGAGTCCTAGTCCCGCTGGCAAACCTGCCTCCGGTGAGCTTTTCTCCGGCGAACCTCCTTCCGTCCGACGAACCTCCGTTCATGTAAGCATTTTTTTCTTCTTTGTGAATGTACACGCGAAACAGAGAGATGGAGAGAGATATAGATACATACCACCCAATCCCTTTAAACAGAAAAAAAATGAGGATTTACATGCATACCACCTGATTCACGTAAATGAGATAATAATAATAATAGAAATAAAAGGATTTATATTCAAATGCTTTAATTAGGATATAATTAAATCGAGCTCTCAATATTAATATAGTGGATATGGATGTGGGGCAACTACACATACAACACTTGAAACATTGCTCTTTACAAAATTACCACCATATTTCATTCTAATACCAAATTCTCATTCAAACATCAAAATTTATGATAAAGACATGTTATTTCTATCAAAATTTTAATGTTTTTTACCAGAACACATTAATATACGAGTTTAATAGTTTAAGAAAATAACACATGTGATAGTTTTGGAAATAAATTTTGGGTCCATGACAACATTTTTTTAATATGAATTTTCATCTCATTTTTTTGTGGATGGTTGAGTTTGTCTTATACCAAAACACTCATGTTTATTTCACTTGTGTCGCTCTTAATAGGATTATAATAGCAGAGCATGGACTGTGTTAGAATTGAAGAACCTGGTGTCGAAGCTTTTGTGAAAGAAAACAAAGTCAAAAGTGAAGACATATATACCATTCTTCCTGACGATGTATGGCTAAAGATTTTCTCCTTTCTGCCAATAGACAGTATAATGAGTGCAAGATGTGTGTGCAAGTATTGGCATGAGATGACAAAGTCCGGAAAGTATGTATGGATCAACATGCCACCCCAAAAGCCATGGTACTTCATGTTGCCCAACGAGAACGATGCAGGCTACATTTATGATCTCTTCAAGAACTGGTGCAGGTTTGATTTCCTCTCACATGAAAATTATAACTGGTTTATCTCGTCATCATGCGGATTGGTTTCCTGCATGGATTACTATAATCAAAACAGAATTTTTCTTTGCAACCCAATTTCAAGAGATTGGAAGCAGCTTCTGAAACCTCTAAATGATGAACCTTCACAATACAGTGCATTGGCTTTGTCAGTGGACAGACATTCTCATGATTATATAGTTACATTGGTGAAATCCAATCCATTGCC
>NW_018164444.1:74373246-74409590 GCF_001263595.1 Phalaenopsis equestris
TTTTGCTAGTAGTGGAGTTGAGGATCTCATCTTCATCCATGCCAATGGTACCCCTACTCTGTTCATATTTGATATGAGAGACAAGCATTGGAGATTGTCAAAAAAACTACCCAATAAAGAAACGATCATATTTAAGAACCTTCGTTGGTTTCTGCTTTGAGCCTAGACTGGAGATCAAGCCCTGAATGATTTAGCATATATGTGCATTCATTATGCATAGAAGTTAGTTATTAGTTTTTTTTTCTCTGTTGGAACATATTGTAGTTTTTTTTTCTGTTTATATTCAAATTTCGTTAGTTCTTCTGAAATTTAAAATGTAATTGTATTAGCTTCAAAGTTAAAAATCATGAATTTAGAAGTGATATAGTTTTTTAAATCTAGCTGTTGGTTGAAAATAGTTGGACACTATTATTGATTTCAAATTCTCACGAAATTTCTCTTATTATTGTAAAAATAATGAGAGGCATTTGCATGCATGCATTACAATTTTTCGGCTTTTTCATGTCTGACACCTAACTTATGTATTTATATGGGCAACACTAAATTTTTTTAAGATCATATCAAAAAATAATACTATTACTAATTTTTTAAAGTATGAATTTTCATGCATTTGTTATTAACCAAAGTGTGATGTTTCTAATATCAAATTTTAGATGTGGATATGTAAATTGATAGGAATGGTGTGATATGCATGTAAATTTCCCCAACATAAATCATGATTTCATTTACACGCTCCAAAATAATAAAAAATAGAATCATCATTTTTTAAACATATTTTCTATTTCTAAGCAACCGAACGAAGAGTTTGATCAATTTCATCAATTTTCAAAATATGCTTTTGTTGAGTGTCGGGAAATTCGCGGCGAAGTGGTATTATTTTAATGTCTTAGCATTGCACAAAGATGCAACACAAAAATAAAATTTGCGGCGATGGAGTGGTATTTTAATGTCTTAGCATCGTGCAATGATACAACACACATAAATAAAAGAGAAGTAACATTATCAAAGATACTAGAATTTCTACGTAGAAAAATTATAGAAGAGAAAAGACCATGTAGTTCAGCTCAATCAAACTTATTCACTATGAGTGAATGGGTGCTCCCTTCTCTTGCAACAAAAAGGTCGGGGTGACAATTTTTATCACAATAATTACATTTATGTACAACACAAATAAAATATAGTTGTTACACAAAACAACTGTATTTTGAATAAAAAGTTGCACGCAAGCGTCGGTGGTGCTCGGTACACAAAACAATTGTATTTTGACTAAAAAGTTGCAACCAAGTGTCAGTGGTGCCCGGTTGTCAGCGACGACAGGTAGTGATGATCTGCACTGGTTGATAGTGGTCATGCACGAGCGTTGATAATCGGTGGTCGGTGACTACTGTGGCCTCATCGGGTCTTCTCTATAATAGACTCTAGAATCTCATTTATTTTTTTTCTCATCTTCTCAAGTGAAGAGAGGGGGTTTATTTATAGCCTTTTAGGAAGGGGAATTTTGTTTTTTTTTGACGCATTGCTTCCCTAACCACTTGATCAATTTTTCCCCGCCGATCTCACTTGATTATAGATGGTTTTTTAGTTATTTGAGTGCATTAATGACCTAATAATTTTGCAATCTTAGATTCTTTTTAATTTTTTTGGGTCAAGGCACTCAATTTAACAATAAATATGTCAAATTTTGACAATGAATATGTCAAATTTTGAGTTTCTTCGACCATTTAACTCAAGATCTAAAGCATCTAATATGCTTTAATGGCTTGATCTTGGTTTGATTGGACTCATATTGAACAGATTTTGATATTATTGTGTTGATATTGTTGAGACAGCTAGTTTGACCTCAAGCTTGCTGAAATCAAGCTTGAATGATCATAAATTTTAGTTAGGAATATCCTTCATACAAAATGCATCGATTTTTGTGCGTAGTCAAAAAATTAATGCTTACGATTTTCTCTAAACATAGAGCATGACAATTATAATTAGCAGAAATACCTTCAGCAATAGAAATATCACTTGTTTTAAGTTAATGAATAATTTCCAGATGGTAAATGTAAATTAACTTGAATGGCATTTCAACCAGATATAATTATTCCATTCAACTTTACAAAAATTATCATAAGCAAAAAGATCAAATCTTTTATGAACATAGTCATCTAAACAAAACCAAAGTCAAGATATATGAGAATCTACAATCGATATGCTATTAATAAGCTGAGACAAGTACCCAGGGATACTAATAACATGAATCAAATTCCAACTTCCATTAGAAATAACATAACAAATTTTAGTATAATTATAATACCTCCATATAATTTTAACTTTGCACATCATATTTATAATATCAAGATGGGTAAACCAAACCCGACGACTCTTAGGCATAGTAGAAGTACTCCTGACAATGATATGCAATTTTCTATCTGAAAATTTACGATACAAGAATTTTTTTCTAAGACTTTTAAAAATTTTATTAGAACAAAACCAATAATAAAGTTATTCAAATAGAGGTTTTAATAAGTTAAAATCTAGCAGCAATGTATGACCAACTATTGCTACAAATTTCAATTATTGCTTCTATGATCAACTGATATTATTATAGCCCATAACGACGACTAATATGCCAAACTGTTGCCACAACATCCAACTACAGTCTTTGTGACCAATTGACGTTATTTTAGCCCCTAACTACGGCGTATGTGACTCGCTATAATTACATTCAATTACGGTCTCTGTAACCAACTGACACTATTGAAGCTCTTAACTATGGTTTATGTGGCTAACTGCTACTACAATTTACAATTACATCCATTGTGGCCAACTGATGCCATCATAGCCCCCAACCATGACCTATGTGACATAATATTGTGTATTTTAACTATGACATCTATGACTAACTGACATTATTGCAGCTACTAATTATAACCTTTGCGGTCAACTACTATTATTATAAGTTTCAATTATAGTCGTCATGATCAACTACATTTGTTGTAGCATAATTGCGACTATTATAACCATACTACTACTGTAAATTTATAATAAAGCCTTCATAATTTTTTTTTATTTTCCAAGTTTTTCCCATAAAAAACCTAGTGTTTTCTCCTACAATTTTTTTATTATTTGTGTGTGCTAGGTTTTAGTGCAGTGTTATAACGTTAAATTATTACTCTGTCGTCGCAAATTTTCTAATACTGATACAATTATTTAAAAAAAAATAAAGATATTTACATAAATCCCACACTTTTCTTTATATTCACATATATAACATTTAAATTTGCATATTTTTATATACTATGTTTTCTTAATAGTAATAACAGTCAAATTTTTAAGATTACATTAGAAAGATATTATTTATTAATTTTTTTAAAAATAAAATAATGTATTATAAATATAAATATTACGTTTTAGAACTTAGATACTTTCAATTTTATGATATATATATATGTTTATATATGTAAATTTGTGTGATATACATGTAAATTTCTTAAGAATAAAAACAATCAATTATTCCAGCCGTGCATGCAGTACAATTTTTATCAAGTTCTGAGCAAGTTCTGCAGTACAAGGTAGGACGGAATAAAGCATAAGATGACAAAGACACTGCACTTAACTCATTTGCTTTTTATACCAGACTACTGCCGTCTCCATGCGAATGTCGCCGGAGAGCACAACCCTGCAACCCCAATTCTACCACAGCAGCCGTGACACAGAACGTTAATGGATTCATTCACGCCCCAAACATCACCACCCCCCATTCGATTCTCCAAGTCGGAAGCCACTTGCAGCGCCGCCGCCGCTGCTTCTGCCGGCGTTCATGACCTTCAGGAGGAAGAGAACTTCTCAACGGATTCTCACTTTCTCGAACCAAATCACCGATCCCCTAATCCCCTATCTTCATTCGCAACCCCCAAACAAAACCCTAGCCCCGGACCCTCGCTCTCTCGGTTTGGCTCTCGACGATTCAATAAACGGAACCTCGGCATTTTGGCAGCTCTTCCCGAAGCAGTTAACCGAATAAGTTAACAATTATCCGCTTCTCCATCGAAATCTGTCCTCGTATTTGTCGGTCTGTTCCTTCTACTCCTCTGCTCGGGAGATTCCGGCAATCTCGAAGCCGAAGCTGGACTGCGTTCTTTCATTGAGGGGAGGAAATATGTATCACCAGTCTGCACCGATGGACGTTCCAGTGATGCCTCTTATGACAAGTAAGGAATCGGCGGTGCTTGATTGGGATGTAAGGGGGCACGCGGATGTTGTCTAAGAGGATATCATGTCGCCACATGAGATTGTGCCTAGGGTTTGTTCCATAAAATCGCCGATGATTAGCTTCTCTATGCTGGAAGGGTTTGGGAGGACTCTAAAGGGCAAAGATCTGCGAAGGGTACGCAATGCTGTTTGGCGTCAAACAGGTTTTCAAGATTGATCCAGGTAGGGTTTTCATAACAAGAAATTTGGGAATTTGTCATGATGCATGTGGGTTTTGATCAACCTGGTTTGTTTTTGCGGTTTGATCACACACTACAGTTGGATATATTATTTTTCCATTATAGCTTTTACTTAGACGTGGTTTTCCACTATGACGTTTAAGATGGAATTTTCATTGCTTGCATGAAGTATATTGGCTCATCTCGACCTTCTCTGAAGTTCGAATTCTCCCTTGTAAGGCAGGAACTTGTATGCAGAGGTTTCTGTCTACACTTCATAAGGCATGACACCTGAATCATATTGCTCTAGTTTTCTAATTGCGTTATTTGTTCCTGCTTTGATTCGATTTTTTTCTCTTTTTTTTTTTTTTTTTTTTTTTTGAATTTGGATTTTATTGAATTTGGATCTTTTTGAGAGGTGGGTAAGATCCTGTCCCAGAGAAAAAAATGAGAGAGAGAGAGAGAGATGATTAAGTTTTGAGAGTGAATCTTGGAAAATATTTTTTTCTTTTGAGCAAGAAAGAGTGGAATTTTCTTTAAGAAGCGAAAAGTCAAGTTTTTTTCTCAATCTTCTTTTTTTCCCTCTTGATGTATTAATGAAAATGCTGCAATGTGAATGTTTGGTGGTGTCTCTACAAGGTTTATTTCCGTTGTTTGTGTGAAAAGATGGGGCCCTACATGGCGGGCGATGCTTTTATTAATAGATTGATAAATATCTTTACTCCGATAGTTGCCCTTATACAAGTGAGCTAAACTGTCATTGAAACAAATGGATACAAGTATTTCGATAGCTGGGTTCAATTTAGTAAAAATAAGTACAAAAAATTTGTATAGTTGTATTTGTGCATAAATTTAAAGTTTTTTGTTTTGGAAATATTTTTAATCTCAGTTTTTGTTTACATTGTTATGCATTCCATGTCATGCACAAAAAAAATAGAGCAAACTAAATTTACTAGAATGTAACAAAACCAAACTTTATTAATTTTTGTCAAGGTTTTGAAAATTGATCAGACATTGAATCGGTAGTAGGAGAGGTTCAAGTTTCAAAAATTGAACTATGTTTCAACTGGGGTTCAACCGGATGACTTAATAAATTATAAAGATATTTTAAAATGACAATAGATAAGATTTGCATAACACTACATTCTTTAAATATCCAACACCTAAAATTCAATTTTAACATGTTATTTTATTTATGCATGAAAACTTATATTTCATTTTTTAAAAATAGTGATATTTTATATGATACGGATGATTTTGGTGGTATAAATGTAAAAAAAAAATAGAGTTTAGAAGTTAGGTATGTAAATAAATAAAATCGCGTGACATTTATGTAAATTGAACCTTTTTTGTAATAGTAATTGTTTAGATGTGATATGAGTTATTTGGGTGGTATAAATGTAAAAAATAGAGTTTAGGCGTAACTACAGAAAAATGTCCAATTAGCTTTGGATTAGTGTCGAAAAAATTCTGACGTTAAAACAGGCGTAGCCAATTCATTTTGTGTCGGCATTTGTGATGGATTTTTATTTACGTCCTTATTTGCGTCGAAAATTTTCGTCACTATAAATTTACGTTAGAAAAATAGATGGCGTAAGATTAACGACCTATTAGCGTTGAACCCTCCGACGATAATATGTTTCGGACATAGCCGACGCCAAATCGCGTTGACTATGGCTGAAGCTAATTAGTCTCGGTTATGTCCAACGCAACTGCGGCGAATTCGCATCGTTCTTTTTCGAAGAGATTATTGCAACACTTAACGTCGAAATAGTCCATCGTTAATTCGATGCAAACTTGTAACAAAAAAAAGAATAGGACAATTAGATTTCCACATATCTACACAGAACAAACACAAACAACATAATAGGACATTTATATATTATCAAAACCGATAAAAGAAAGCTCTAATGTATCTAAATAATGATACCAAATTAAATTAATAATAAAAAGATCAAAGAGTTTAATGTTCACAACTACAGAAGTTGAAAGTTCGATTAAACAGAGATGATAGAAACATATAATCAGCCCTTCTATCTGGGGAACATCATCAAACACATAATTAAAATTCTAATATTCCTCCTCATTATCATCCTGCTCATCCTCATCATGTTCCTCGACAAAACTCATATGTTACTTGTTCTGGTGAACAAAACTTTTCGTCAGACGTGCTAGACTATCTGCAGCCATTTGCTGGACTTCACACATCTGTCAGAGCTTTTCATTCATCATTATGACCGTCTAGCAAGCTCCTCATACTGAGCTTGTAACGAGGGTTTAGGGCCACCCACAACCTCATGGGAATGCTAGGCCTCAAATGTCCCTTTGCTCCAAGGTCATACACTCTCTCTTTCTTCTTCCACGTCGCATGCTTCCACAATTCAAAATCAGGCTGAACAGTGGTAGACTAACTAACACTATTGCTGGCGGACGACGAGGATTGGCTAACCATCTCCTTCTGTCTCTCCAGAGTTGTTGGTACTCCTGCATAACAAAATTCAAACATAATTGACATTTTAAACATTAATTGGTATATTAATAACTCTTCAGAAAAATAGAAAATTATTTTTTTAAAACTTACATTGACACACAAAGAGTTGTAGGATACTGTTTTGTGTTCGCATGTCGATGTGTAAGGACATGCAATTTTGTTGTGGATGGCTCTCTGTCAAGCTCATTGGTCTGTATACATGATCAAATAAATATAATCACATAATTATGTAAATTTGTAAGATTCTAAACCAACAAATTAAATTATTTTTATAACAATAACATATTTAGTTATTTTTATACACTCAAAATAACATTTAATTTTTTTTAGTGTTTATAAAAAATAAACTAATTTAATTTTTTTAAAACATATATGTAAAAAATGTACTAAAAGTAAATAAAAATAAAAGAGATCACAAACAAACTATAATTAGTGTTTAGTGTCTTTCAAAGCTCTAAACTAGCTTTTATTTCTTTTGAGATTTCTATCTTATGAGATGCTCAAATAAGTAATATATATATATATATATCCTCCGAGAATTTTAGTATCATGAGATTTTTCTAATCATGGATTTGTCTTCTTTTCCTCCTTTTAATCTTTTTTTTCTTTTAGATCTATTTCAAACCCTAGCCCTTCCCTTAACTATAAAGGTCTTATTTCTTCAAATTTTTCTGCTTTTACAAATTTTACTCTTTCTTATATACCTTACGAACAAGAGAAAGTTATCTTTTCTGAGCAAGAAACTGATGATGGATCTAAACATTGGAAACTTTCATTAGTCGGTTATGCTTTAGGAAGGAGACATTTTAATTGTAACATGTCTCAAATCATTTCTAAAATATGAAAGCTTAAAGGTGTGGTTGATATGTTATCTCTTACAAAGGGTTTTTTTTTCTTTTTAAATTTAATTGTGTGGAAGATTTTGATGTGGTTTTGTGAGGAGGAACATAGTTTATAAATGGCAGACCATTCATTTTAAAAATGTGGACTGATTATTTTAAGCCGGTCAGGAAAGATTTACTTTTTAATAATTTTAATTTAAAAATAGTAATGTAGCGAAAATGAGTATTATTTATTGGGAGAATGTTACTTTACCTAAGTCTTATGGAGGCATTGTTGTTCTTTAGATAATCTTGATTTTATGTTTTAGGCTAAAATTATTTGAAGACATTTCAATTTTAATTAATTTTTAGCTAATTGGTGCATTGAACATTATGGTTCTATTTGGTTAATTTCCAATTATCAATCTCATTCTTTTTTTTTTCTAGAAAAAAATTATTAAGTTGGCTAGCAAATTTAGCTCCTTTCTTTTTCATGTTAATTGTGTGAGTAATCTTCTTTCCTTTTTTGACCCCTGGATAATTGGTGATTTTCTTTTGACATTTTTGAAAATTCTTTCTTTGATTGTTTCAATTTCAAAATTTTGTTAAAATCAAAGATGTTACATATTATAATTGTTGGTCTTTTAGTCAAAATCAGAGTTTTCCTGATAATTGTCTCAATTTAATTTATGATATACAGATTGTTAATAACAATATAAATTATAGATATAGGGGTTTGGGATACTATTCCAATAAGAAGGCCTACTTTTATACTCATGAAAATTTGCCTAGAAGGTATTGGAATAAGCTTTTTGGTGTAAAGGGATTATTCACGAGGTTCTCAAGACAAATGATATTTTGAATGCTAGAGGCATTTAAGTTAATATTATTTGTATTTTTGTCTATTGATTTAAAGTCTTATTATTATTTTTTTTTTAGTATTCTTTTCTCGTTATCTCTTGAAAAAATGTATTCATAATGGTGGATTCTTTATATCGGGTAGCAACGTGTTTCAGGTTATTTATCATTTTGATACCATCGATTATAAAGTTTATAATCTTTTTTTCTAATTGTGATGCAAGCTATTGCTATTCGTATTTGGGTTGAAAGAAACTTTAGAATTTTGAATAAATTACATACCCCTAGTGATGCTATTATCAAAAATATTCATGAGTTGGCAAAGTTGAATAGTAAGAAGTTGAAATTTAAGAATGGTATCTCCAATTATAATCTCTAACTTTTGGTGAACTTGCTTTTGCCAATGGATCTTCTTTTCTTGTTGTTTTTCATATTTTGCTTTTTTATTTTTTTTCCATTAGCTTTGCTATGATGTACCTAGACTTCATTATGAGAAACAACGTTTTTTTTTATTTATTGGGAATTATTCTTTGTATTTTTGTTATGTACTTACTTTTTTATATGTAACTTATTTTCTTTTACTTGTAGGGAGTTTTTTAATTGATTACTTGTTTGTTCCTCTAAAAATCTAGATTGAGTCTTTGATTGAGTCTCTGTTTGTTGTCTGGGTTTTGATGTGCCCATACTTCAATTTGAGACTCTAGCATTTTTTTTTTTTTAATTATGCTCTATATGTTTCTTGTCTACACATTTTTCTTATTCTTGGGAGGAATCTTTCTATCTTTTGATCTTAAAATTCATTTATATTTTTATTAGGTTGTTTTTATCTTTAAGTTGATCTAATATTTTGTTTTTCATGTAGTCTCAATTTGCGATCTAGGTTAGTCTGAGCTTGTTTTTTCTTAATTCAATTCTTTTTAGATGGTTGTTGGCAACATATGTGTATATAGCTTTGTATTTTTCCATCTTTTTTGGATGGTTGTTGGTTGCTTTTGTACTCATGATATCCGGTGGTATTGGTGTTGTGTTATTTGGTAGAGTAACAAGATTTCACTTTATTATATTTTGTCTTTTCATTGTGACTGTTGTTTGACTGGATTATTGTTTTGTTCCTTCTTTTCTCAAATCCAACTTTTTGTTGTTTTATGTTATTTGTTGGTTGATATTTAAGTGACTTTTTAGTTGCACTTTGTGCTCGCCCGGCTCAGTAGTTATGTGGGTGGGTGGTTGAGCTATGATGTGCTCTCTATATATAATTGATCTCAACTATCTCTTGTGATTAATTTTATCATCTATTTTTCTATTATATGGACATGTTCTTAAGTGGATGGAATTATATATTATGTTTCAACCTTTAGAAATATATCTTGTGAGTTCTACTTTGTATGCTATAATTTTTCCTAGTGTCTTGGATGGGGATTATTGCACTATTGTCGGGTTATGCGGAGCATTCTCTCTATTTTTATTCCCCTTATTTTTTCCTTTTAAATGTTTATTTCTAGATTCTTTCATTTTTTGTTTCTACTTTGTATGTGTTTTTTTAAGGGCTGTTTGGCGATCGAATTTACGTTAAGTAGGATTTATCAAGAGTGAAGATCGGAAGCAACAACAACGTAAATCCGTTAAATCTGCCTCTCTGTGGGATTTTTCAAATTTGGAACAACTGTACACAAGACAAAAAGAGAATATATTTGATTTAAGAGTTATTTTTTTATTATTTATTTTTTGTGTTTGGCTTGATTTAAATTAAATTAATGATTAAATTCTCTTTAAAATGTGCTGCCAAACACCCCCTTGGTTGGATTCTTGAAGCAAGTAACACAACTCCACAACCATTTCCTCCGGCAACCCTTTGCGGGCTCTCTTCCTTCAAATCCAACGGCAATAAGAGCAAGCGACTCCGATAGGTTGAGAAAGGGTGAAATTAGGGTTTTCGAAACTCAGAACTTAGTGTTTTTGAAGGAAGGGGACGGTAGTCTGTATCCCCGTTTGGTAGCTGGAGATACTCTCGAATTACACGAAGTAATCGTTCAAGGATTCGTTGAATGTCCTCGAAGCAGATTTCTATCACGCAAAGATGAGTCACTCAACCATAAACAAAAAAAAAATTATTTAAGACAACCACCGCGGGAATACCCACCCAAGAGAAGATTTGAGTCCCTAGCATCTCCAACCATCCCAGGGACGCTTAGAATTTCCCCATTAGGAGTCGAGGATCAGCAGTTAGACCATGTTAACCGACCGACTCATATCGATCAAGCTCAGCCAATCGAGTTAATCTTGCCAACTCAAAGTCAATTATGTTTTGACGGGTGAACTAGTGAGCAGCCGTACATTAAACTTATACATATAAAATACCAAAAATATGTCAGTATTGTCTCTCTTAAAGAATGGGCAAAAATATAATATCATCATTATGTATCATATCCTCCATAAATAAGAAAATCATTTTATGCATAAGTAATGACGAATTAATATTCATTCTCTTTCCTCTCTTTTCATTTACGCTCTATTTTTTGGGTATGATTTTCGGACAAATTAGAATTCATTATTTTTCTTTTTTTTTTTTTTTTTCTGGTGCAACTTTTTGCTTAACACCATCCCATTCTTAAAGTTTTTCCTTCTTCAAGGCTCTGTATCTCCCCTGTTTATATAATCGTTGCCATGATCACGAAGATTGATGTACGCCTGAGGCTTATCCATGAATTTCTTGAGCTTTTTGTGAACAATAAATTTATAGCTAACCTCATGAATGATAATAATTTTAGTAAGGAAACTTTGAACTGTGTTTTGCTATAAAAAATAATAGTTACCAGTAGAATTTTCTGCCAATCCTGCCTATAGAAAATCAGGCTCTACCCCAATACTTTACAAGAAGCCGTAACTGTTATGATGATTCTTAGATTTCTATCCACCAAGTTTTCTATAATTTGTGCGCCTGCCTATGATAAACTCTTTGGTTTCTAAGCTGTTTTACATCACCTAAATCTGAAAAAAAAAAGAAGCATTTACTTTCCTGCCACAAAATTCTTGTATATTTACATATCCAACACCTGAACTTTCATATTTACATAAAAATCATTCAAATCTTTGACATTACATAAAATATATCACTATTTTTAAATATTTCTTATTCATTCCAAACTTGCAAATATATATATATAGATACAGATGACAATTTTTGCTGATTTACACAATACAAAATGTGTCATCTTCTTCAGTCTTACTACAGATTGTTTGTTAATTTTACTTTTCACATGTAAATGTGTCATCTTCTTCAGTCTTACTACAGAAATATGTTACTCTATTTCTGGGGCTTGTGCCTTAATATTTTTTCTTATCATTTATTGTGAGATTTAGGGCCGCTGAATTTCTAAGCGATGGGCCTGCCTTCAAATCTGCATATCGTTCACTCCTGCAGCCACCTTCTTTCTTTTTCAAGCCCAGTGGATGAACTGCAAATTTGCAGAAGCTCTAGGAATGAAGAGAATTTTGATATATAAGGTTTGATTCTTCTCATCCATATTTAAAGTTAGAAGCATTTACAAACGTACCACAATTTTTATATATTTACATATTTAGCACATAAACATTCTTATTTACATGCATACTGCTCAAATATTTAACATCATGTAAAAAATTTGTCACTATTGCTAAATTTTTAAATGTGAAATACACATTTTCAAGCATGTGTATCATACCTAAGTATCATAAATTTAAATATCAAAACCTTAGGTGTTAGATATATAAATACATTAGAATTATCTGGTGCTTGTGCAAAATTTCCTTAACTTTATCCCTTTTATTTTAGGAAGATTCACATACATTCTACTCAATTCCTATTATTTTACATATCTAACACCTGAACGTCAATTTTTACATATGTCATATTACATATGCATGAAAAGATGTATTTCAAGTTAAAATAATGGTATTTTTGATGTGATATAAAAGATTTGGGTGGTGTAAGTGTAAACAGTAAAATTTATGTGTTAGATATGTAAATGCATAGGAATTGAAAGGTATATATGTAAATTCACCTTTATTTTTTGTTTGGCTTAAATATTCAAAATTTTTAGTTGATTTCAGTGTACCAAGCTGCTTTTCTGCAGGTTTATATTGATGGAACAACAACAATGTTAACCAGTGAAAAGAAAGCAAGCATTAAGCAATTTTATGGTAATTAGTCTCTCGTATCACTCATTATTAGGGCTATTTGGATGATGAATTTACAAATCTACACCTAATCATTCCTATTTACATGCAAATCACTAAAATATTTAACATCACATAAAAAACAGCACCATCTTTATCCTTTTAAAAGTGAAGCACCCATTTTCATGTATTAAGGTTATAACACCAAGGTGTTTTAAGTGTAAATATCAAACTTTGAGTGTTATACATGTAAATACATAAGAATTGTGTGGTATTTGTGTAAATTTCCTTTATTATTACGTTCCTGTGGAAAGGTACAGGAGAAAGAAGATGAAAAGCAGAAGCATTTATCTGTGGCGGACATTGAAAGATAGGAGGAGTGCATGCTGCCGAATAGCGAGTTTGTGTTACCCAACTGTTACCATTGCGTGTGCTTGAGCAGTTTTAATGAATGGTAAGTTCTCCACCTACTTTAACAATCTAAACAAGAAATTATAGGTTTATATTTTATTGATTTCTTATATTTTTAGGGATAATTACATATATGCCATTCAAAACTATTGAGAAAACTATCACCTACACATGCCACAATCACACCATTGAAAGTTTAATAAAAATTAAAATAAAAATTATCTATGGATTGGAGTTTTATTTTGATTTTTTATATTTGAGCGAAAAATGGATGAAAGATGGTGTTGGATTGTGAATAATAGTACTTTTTTTCATCATAATAAAATTTAATTGATAAGCTGTAAATTTGTTATGGAGGATAAAAATGCTAAACAAGCAAATTTTTAATATCATAACAAAAAATACATACATCACCACAATTCTTATGTATTTACATATCTAACACCTAAACATTCATATTACGCTACTTTAACACTCAAATCTTTAACATTGCATAAAAATATCGCCATCAATATCTTCTTACAAAGTGAAATGGTGATACTTTTGATGTGATATCAAATTTTTGGGCGGTATAAATGTAAAAAAAAAAAATTTAGATGTTAGATATGTAAATACATAGGAATCGGGTGGTATGTATGTTAACAATTTAACCATTTACATTTGGTTTGTAGTAAATCAAAATTAGAGTGGTGTCATTTTGGCGGAAGTAGCCTCATGAAAGTGGTTAAAGATGGAACTGTGGGTCTATAGTTGATTTGGCAACCGTATTTGAAGAAAATCATCGTCGCTTATCCATCTATTTAGATCTGCTTCCTTGCATCCCTTAATATAATTGTTTTTCCGTCTGTTCTCTTATTTTGTCGCTTCTCATATTTGAGAAACTTTTCATATTTTTGTACAAACTCTTCCTAGAATTGCTCAATTGTGATGGTAAATTCACTTTGCACTTAACAAATGATAGATTTACATACGTACCGTTTAACTCATATGTATTTACATTTCTCATGCCTAAATTTCAAATCTGTTCTCTTATTTTGTCGCTTCTGAGGAACTTTTCATATTTGTACAAACTCATGAATTGCTAAATTGTGATGGTAAATTCAGTTTGCACTTAACAAATGGTAGATTTACATACATACCGTTTAATTCATATGTATTTACATTTCTCATGCCTAAATTTCAATTTTTACAAGCATGAGAAGGTATGCAAGTTTAAATAGTGGTATTTTTGATGTGATGCGAAAAGTTCTGGCATTATAAATGTCAAAAATTTAAGTTTAAGTATTAGATGTGTAAATAGATATAAATTATATGGTATGTATGCAAATGCCTCTTAATTGAAATGCATTTGATTTTTTTATTATGGGATTTTATTGCATTTCTTTCTGCAGCTAATCAAATAGTTAACGAAATTAGATATATATTGATGATAACTCAGAACTAAAAATTTAACAAATTAAAATTAAAGAAGATTTAAATACTTACATATGGCAAACCTAAATTTCAATTTTTACGTCTCTGCCACTTTATCTCTTCATTAAAGGTTAAAAAAGTAGAACATGTAACATGAGCCCACATCTACAATTTTTTTGTATGCATAAAATTTCTAATAATATATAAAAAGGCTTACATATATGCAACAATTATTATGCATTTACATATATCAACTTTCATATTTATCCTTATAACATCTTGTTGTCATGAACAATGCATGAAAAGGTGCATTTCACTTTTAAAAACATAATGATGGTGCTATTTTGATGTGATCATCCGAAAATGAGTGATATGCATCATGTAAATATGAATATTTAGGGGCAAGATATGTAAATACATAAGAATTGTGTGGGATGCAACTAAATGCCACCATATCAATAAATATATAATCATACAAGACAATGGGCATGCAGTTCAGGCAGATCCACCATCAACAAGCCTCCGAAATTGCTCTGCAAGTTTCTGATAAAAACTGACTTCTGAAGGATGCACCCTACTAATTCCAATCCTGAAATGCTCCATGGAGACTACAGATATCTCCAGGTTTTCCTGTTAAAAGGAAGATACATCATGGTTAAAAAGGGTATAAAATGAAGAAAATATTGACATGAATTGCTAGCAATTAGGCCATGATTGGGAAAAAAATGTGATGAAGAAAATTTTTAGACTTCTCCTTTTAAAAGAGCCCCTCAAAAAACAGTTATTTACAAAAGTTGTTTTTTGAAGTTTGGTATAAGTTACAACTTGAAAATTGATTTAAAAAAAACATCATTTTAGGAAGGCTTGTATTCCACTCAATTCATATTATGTACATATCTAACTTCTAAACTTTGATCTTTACATAAATGCCATTCTTCATGACAAACGCGTATTTCATTTTTCAAAAGTTAAAATGGCGATATTTGTTTTGTGATGTGAAAGTTTAGCGGGGTATAAATGTAAAAAACTAAAGTTTAGGCATTAGATATGTCAATACATAAAAATTGGGTGGTATGCATGTAACTGAAAAAGCAGGAAAATTTCCTCAAATGAGCCTAAAATTGACAAGAAGAAAAGGCAGAAAATGGAAACAAACTTCTAGCGCTGCAACGGCGGCCTCTCGACATACGAGCTTTATATCCGCTCCGGTGTATCCTGGAGTAAGACGAGCAAGCTCTGATGGGCTCACATCGGGACCGCAAGGCATTTCACGTGTATGTATTCGAAATATATCTTCCCTATCTGATTTATTTGGTGGTTGAACATCCACAATTCTATCAAATCGTCCTGCAATAAATCAAAATTTATGAATGAACAAGTAACCTCGACACCAAGACATCCAAGGAGGACTGATGTGCAAATTTAAGGTCGATTTAGATTGAGTGGCGCATAGTTTAAAGAAGTAACGTTATCAAGGAAGATTTACATACATATTGCTTAATTCCTATGTATTTTCATATCTAACACCCAAACTTCAACTTTTACAAAATACGCCACTTTACCTGCTAATAAAAAAAAGATGCATTTCACTTTTTAAAAGTTAAACTAGTGGCATTTTTTTATGTGATGTGAAAGAATTGGGTGGCATAATGTAAAAGGCATTGTTTAGGTGTTGAATATGTAAATACATAGAAATTGGGCGGCATGAATGTAAATGCCCCAATTATCAATTCAAATTCAGAAAAAAGGAGAGACAATTCTTATGTATTTACATATCTAACACATAAAATTTGTTATTTACATTTGTAACACTTTGGCGTTAAAGCCTATGGATGAAAAGGTGTATTTCACTTTTAAAAAGTCAATAATAGTGACATTTTTTACATGATGTCAAAGATTTGGGTGCCATGTATGTAAATTTGAAGGTTTAGGTGTTCGATATGTAAATATAGAAGAATCGTGTAATATGTGAGTAAAGGCCCCTTGAAGTTATGGCAGAACCTGGTCTAAGAAGCGCAGGATCTATCTTGTCAGGACGATTAGTAGCTGCAATGACTGTAACTCCCACTCTTTGGCCAAGACCTGATGAACGATGTCGAGTAAAAAATACAAAAGGTGAGAAGTTCAAAGTTACATTCGCCAAGGGTGAAACAATAAGAATGCATCATAACTCAACATTAAAATAGATTTTTACAAGGGAGAGCAAAGTAAAACAACAGTGAATTATTTTGCATATTAATGTAGGTATCTTAGAATTTAAAAATAAAGGCTAAAAATTGATATTTGATGTTTGCAAATCTGCCCATAATTTTTTTTGTTGATGAAAAGAAATAGCTTTTGCATAATAAATTTCAATAGTAGTTTTATTTTCACATGACCAAACATTAAGAACTTTTAACACAAAAAAAAAAAAAAAAAACTCTGAGCTCCCTGAAAACTTGGATTAAACCAAACCGGCCGAAACTTCCTATCTGGTAAATATAGAATGTCAGAATCTAGCATTCAAACCATGAATAGTAATGAAGAATGTTGAGATAGAAGCACAAGTTGTGTTTGTTATTTCAGATTTCCGGGCATCATCGTATTGTATTTTTCCTTTCAAATGCGTTTGTTGCAGTAGTTTATTTACTTTCCGTAATAATATTTGATTTTCCTAATGTGGTTTGAATTATATTAATAAAAATGTTACTAATTTATGTAAAATTTCATGTTATAATGTGTATCATACCATCCATTTCCACCAGCAACTGGCTCAGAACCCTGTCAGCAACCGAGGTACCATCATTTTCCGCTCCGCGAGTTACCGCAAGGCCGTCGATTTCATCGAAGAATATAATTGCTGGAGCATTCGCCCTTGCTTTTGCGAAAATTGATCTCACGGCCTTCTCAGATTCCCCAACCCATTTACTAAAAAGTTCAGGCCCCTTAACTGCGAGGAAGTTCAGCTTCGCTTCGGAAGCTACCGCCCGTGCCATCATGGTTTTACTACAACCAGGAGGGCCAATCAATAATAATCCTCGAGGAGGTTGAACCCCAATACGTTTGAAAGCATCGGGATGCATTTGTGGCCATTGGATTGCTTCAATCAACTGCCTTTTTGCTTCTATTTGGCCACCAATGTTCTCCCAACTTACTTTAGGAAGTTCAAGCATTACCTGTAAATAGTGAAAACCAAGTTGTCTTACAATTTAATGGATATTCAGATAATGAGTAAAGTGCCCAAATAGTCTCCTGGCCATTTAAATGGGATTATTTTAATCTTAGAGTTTATAAAGAAAAAAAACTAAATTAGTCCCTAGAATTTTTTAATATGGGCTAAAATAGTTCTCCAAGAAGATTATTTTAGCCCCCATTAACAAAGTTTGGGGACCCCCTACAAAGAGTCAGGAGATCATTGTGACACTTTTCTTTTCAGATAATCATTGACATAGAAATTGAATCAATATTCTAAGAGTCCTCGCACTTTGGGGATTGTTAAAATGTTTGGCTCTAGGATTAATATTTTTTGCAATAAGTTGAAAATAGATACATGGAATTTCTTTGTAAGTTTTCTTCGTAGCTTGTTTACAAGACTCACTAAATATTATCAAAGGACAAATAGATTAATGAGATAATTTTCAAAGTCCTCACTAATTGAAATTAAGTAAAGTGCTAAAATAGTCCCTTGACTATTTACAATTGGGTTATTATAGTTGCAGTATTTACAAAAATGTTAAATTACTCTATGAACTATTTTAATGAGGGTTAAAATAGTCCTCATTTGGCATAAAATAGCTTCATAATTAAATTAATACTTTTATAAACTCCAGACTAAAATAGCCTCGTGCAAAGAGTCGGGAGAGTATTTTTACAGATTCCTTATTTGAAAATCGAGTCACAATCTATAATTGGCCTTCAATAAAGAGAATAACATATTTATATATATTGATGCCAATTTCTAGTCCATATTTACACTAGATAATATAATTGACACAAGAATGCAAAAAAAAAAAAAAAAGAGAAATCATATATACATGTAAAAATAATACCTCACGCATAGAACTAGGCCTCACTTTCGTCTTCGCAACTTGAAAATCTTCCGCAGTTACTTTTAACAAAGTCTTTTGCCCGTCTCCATGAGAATCATATGAACAACATTCTGTACGACTTTTAGGACCACAACAACAACTATCAGGCGAAGCTGGCGTTGATGACATAGTCAATTCTGACAATAAGGATGATATAGAATTCAAATCATCATTACATGAAACCTCCCCAGGTTCCTGAATTTTAGGAACTCGTTTATCCGTATCAACTGCACCAGTTTTGGAATGTGAACATTTTAAAAGTTTTTCGGAAGATTTGAAGCTAATAAAGCGACAAAGAGAAGTCATTGCAGCTTCATTACATAAGGCAGCTAAATCGGCACCGACAAAACCATGTGTATCAAAAGCCAATGACTCGAGCTCAGCATTACAAAGGGAATGATCAATGTGGTTTAGCAGAGTACGCAATATATCTAACCGCTGGACTGGAGATGGCACTCCTGAAAATAAAAAAATGAATTCAAACAGCTTCAAATCAATGGAACAATAAGTTTGCCTTACATTCCATGTTGGAAAATACAAATAGAAGAACACACTTAAGAAGAGCACTTGTAAGCTAATCAAGAGAAATGATTCTATTAATGTTTGAATATCCTTATAATTGAAGATATTTCCCTCTTCATTTCCCATCTCTTGTATTTATTCTAGAGAAAAGTGTCAAAAGAGCCGTCAACTTTTTGCAGGAGGTCATTTTAATCCTAAAGGATATAAAATAGTCAATTTAGCTGCCAATTTCTTTTAAATACGGGCTGAAATGGTTCACGGGGAGGACTATTTCAGTCTCTCATTCAAAAAATTTGATAAATAATTTGACACTTCTATAAACATTGAAACTAAAATGACACATCTAAATAAACAGGAGATTATTTTGACACTTTATGCATTTTATTCTATTACATAGGCACTCCTCTTAGCTAATAAGAGAACAATGTTCTCCAATTCAACACTATGCAACATTTTCATATTGGCATAGTCTATTTCCAAATTCAATGACAACACTATACTTAATTCTTGCAGTGTCACGAAAGGCAAAATCTACCGCCTTTAATAAGTGTAAAAATATATGGGTCTTTGTAGTATTATGTTAATAGTTTTAATGAATAGTAAATATTTGAAATATTAAATTATTCAGAAAATGTAAAATTGATATAAGGAATAGGCAAAACACTATTAAATATTGGCTCAAGCTAGCATAAATGAGGTGGCAATTGGACAAAAATCTACATTGTACGATCGCAACAAGATTCGAGCAGGAAAAAAAAAAGGAAAATGACTGAAGGAGAGGCTGTGCCATTTATTATATCATAGTTTCAACAAGCATGATTATATAATAAGGAAGATTTACATACACACCACTCAATTCCTATGTATTTACGTATCTAACACCTAAACTTCATTTTTTATATATATGTCACATTATCTATGCATGAAAAGGGTATTTATCTTTTTAAAAGTTAAATAAGTGGTATTTTTAATGTGATATGAAAGAATTGGGTGGTATAAATGTAAAAAAGAGAAGTTTAGATGATTGATAAGTAAATACATAGGAATTGAAAGGTATGTATGTAAATTGCCCTTATGCTAATCATAGAGCTAAAAACAATGTTCTATTTCAAACAAATCAAGCTTTTGATTAAGCCTGGTATAAAAAAAAATATTTTCCATTTCTAACAACTCACAAAAATTCAGCTTCACAAAAAAATGCGAGCTTAAGAAACCTAAGAGGAATACTAATAACAATTTACAGGATGAGGATCATCAGTTCATACCTATCTCAATTTCTCGATCGAACCGACCAGGTCGTCTCAGGGCAGAATCAATGCTGTCTGGTCGATTTGTGGCAGCAATTACAAGAATGCCACCAGATTTTTTAATATCATCCATCAATTTAAGCAGAGTTGCAACCATTCTAAGGGATAACTCTTCACCTCCACCCGCCCGTGATGGAGCAATGGCATCAAGCTCATCAATAAAGACCTTTAAGGAAAATACAGAAGTGAATCTCCAAACTTATGTCAAATAGTGACAGCATAAAGCGGATGATTAAAAATAAATTGTGAGTTAAATGTTGAGATCCAAAAACTGTAGTTTTGTACAGGAATAATAGCTTTCATCCATAAATATATAAGAATTAAATAGAAATATTTATGGAGTCCAAAGTATAAATCCTCAATGATATTCTATAGAAACCTCTATATATGTAGAAATTACAAACTACTCATTACAAAAAAAAAAATTGCTCTACAATGTTATTAGAAAGTTTAGTCAGGCAGAGAAATGATCAACGTCTAGACTGCTAAGTAAAAAGATCAAGCTGTGCACATCGTAAAAATAAATAAACAGCGAAAACAAGGAAAATCAGAATTGAGCTGTGCACATCGTAACAATAAATAAACAGCGAAAACAAGGAAAATCAGAATTTAAACGTTTCTTAATGTGTAGAATGTAGTTAGATTTCGATGAGAAATTGAGGTAAAAAAGGTGAATTAACCAATATACATATGGGTTTGCCTAGAAATATCAAAAAATAACAACATAAATGTGAGAGAATCATGAAGCTTTATGAGTTCTCATTTTTTATTTGGTCCAACTTAATGTTGCACTAGCATCTAAATCTATTCTTTGTTAATTACTTAAACATTTTATTTTCATGTATCCTCAAGTATATCCTTGTCTTTCCCATTTCTAGCACCAATTTTATCCACTTTTCCATATTTTTTACCCTTCATTGCGCATGTCCAAACGTCCTCTCCATCGCTTCAAGTCGACGGCGAGTTTGTAGTCGGTCGCCCCTTCGGCCCTTCCCAAGGATTGGAGTTCAAAGCCGTTCGCCATCGCAACTCGAACATTTCTTCCTCGCTGTCTCGTCGATCCGAGCACACCACTTCTCTTCTTTCCTGGTGAATACCTACGACCAACTCCACATTCACTAAAAGTCTAAAACATGTAAAAATTGGAGAATTTTGGTTTCCTTCAAAACTTGGATAATTTAGTTTGCTTTTTATGGTGACAAAGAGCAATCACTTTTCTCAATCTTTTGGTTTATAGTACACTTTGACATAAGATCCCTTGATATGGTATGATTGAGATTTAAGAAAAAAATTGGAACCATTTGTTATCCTCCTATTTAAAAAAAAATTGTCTTATCTTGGCAATATTATTGACCAAATCTGATTGATGTAAAATATTAAATTCAAGTTTATGATTGAACCCAGATAGTTGAGATTAGGTAAATGATGTTGATGATTTTGACATCCAATATGATAAGGTAAATTCAAGGTTAGAGATAGTTACATTGCTTGAAATTTTTTTATGTTTGTTTGAGTGTTGAAGCTCTACCTTCACCATAGCCATGTACTTTTTTAAATTCACAAATGTCAAGCCATGGCTTCTTAGACTTATGTCATTTCTAAAGAACGAAAAAAGTGATTATTATCTTGATCTGGTACTAAAATGACTTGATGTAAACAGTCAGGAGTATTTTGATACTTTACTCTTGAAGAAAGCTTTTGTCATCTAAGGTGGTGTCTTATTTAGAGCGACTAAATGGAGATTTTTTTACAATTAATAGCTTTTGTAAGGCTAAGATGAAGATTTCCAAAAATTCCTTATACGTTTTTGGAACAAGGCCCTTTTGGCTTTTTTTTTTCTGTTAATGTCTATGTTTTAAAATTTTAGTAATTTACTTTCCTTCATTCTCAATGAAACTATTTAATGGATATCTACTTTTTACTAGGTAATTGAAAGGTTGCTATCCCTGAAGTTAGCATTTTGGTTCCCACATGCTCTAACTTACCATGGCCATTACTTGAAAATATGCACATTTAAAGTACTACGTTCTGTTAGTAGAATTAAATGAAAATATGACCCTCGATAGGACGCAATGGAGACAATGGAGAAAAAGGAGAAAAAGGATTCATGTAGCCCATCCCACTTAGTGGGATAAAGACTTGTTGTTGTTGTAATAATATGTTTCATTGGCGCTGCAATAACCTGCGAGTTGTTAGACTTTTATTGCACCTCAATGATGCATTTGGGATGGTTGCAGTCTATTGTAAAATTGTTGAATTTTTGTGAAAAAAAATTAAGTTTAAGAAACATGCTTATCACGAGCCAAACTAACATGCATACTTGGAAGATTTATTACATACATACAGTCCAATTCGGTGGCAATTTCTACGTATTTGCATATCATTCTTAAACTTTAACTTTATTATTATTATTCATGATATCCTTATCTCTACAAATAGTTGAGCTTTGTAAATTATTTTGGGAGTGAAAATATTTGTTATATGGGAACAATGAAGTTCAACCCGTGCCTGAAACATGCGCATAATTGACTCAAGAATTTTTCAGTGAGAACACTCTACGTCCGTCTTATAGTTTGCCTTCCAAAATTAAACCTTGAGGTATATTTATAAATTAGTTAACCTTTAACTCTTACTAATAAACTTTTAAGAATTGATTTGAGCTTATTAATAGTTATATGGTTATTGGCTTATTACATATTTTGCAAACTGGCATTCCAATAAATTTTAGACATCAATGAATTTTTCAAACTAAAGTGGATAAAGCATTATTGGCCATATGTTTTTCAAATTAATTATTGTGTCTTTTGCTTCAGTAGTATATTCAACATTTTGTGGCCATCACTATTGATTTACTGCTCGAAGTCTTTATTTCTATAGCCACATACAGGTCTTCATGTTCCTATTTTCTTTTATTTTAAAAAAAACCAACAATGTGCATTTTTTATTAAAAACAGGCGACAGTGTGCCTTGTTTTTTAAAAGTTGCTGATAGTGTATTTTTTTTAAAATTTATTGCCTCCATTTACATTTACTTGTTATAAGATATTGAACTCTTAGATTTTGAATGTTTTATTTTTTGAACATATATTTCATGTTAAAATTATTTTATTATCAATTTTAAATTATTTATATTGATGATATTTTTTTCTTTAAGCATTAATAAATGGAACTTTATTTAAAAAGAAAAAAGCGAGAGAAATTAATATTGACAGTCTTCCAGCAGATCCTGGGCATCGTCCTTCGATTTGAAATTATGATGTTAATGATAAGGATGCAATACAAAGAGCGTATATGTTGAAGGGGCCACATGAACCAAAAAATCAAAATTTCCCACAAACATTGATGGGTAATGTTGCACAGAGATTTAGTTGAAAGTGGTTTGAAGAAATCCAAGTTGGTTAAAGTATAGTGTGCAAAAAGACGCCGCATATTGTCTTTATTGTTATCTATTAAGGCCTCAAGGACAAGTTACTACAAGTCAAGGGGGTGGAGATTTTTTTTGTTGGTAAAGGAATTAAAAATTGAAAGAAAAAAAGAAGAACTTTTATATCATGTTGGTGAACATAATAGCGCTCACAATAAAGCAAGACAAAAATGTGATGATTTAATGAAACTGTAAATACAGAGTGTTCCTATTATGTGGATAAGTAAATATGAAAGAAAAAAAAGAATATCAGATTATGTTGACTGCAGCAGTTGATTGTATTTGATTCTTTTTACGACAAGGATTATCATTTCGTGGCCATGATGAATCATCTGAATCAATTAATCAAGGAAATTATTTAGAATTGTTTCATTTCCTTACTAATCATAATGAAGAAGTGAAAAGTTATATTTGATAACACTAGTACAAAGTTACAGTTGACTTCACCAAAGGTTCGAAACAACTTTGTCAAGCAGCAGCAGTTGAAGCTCTTGTCCTTATTATAAAAAATATAGTTGATTCATACTTTTCTATTATAATGGATGAGTCTCGAGATATATCAACGAAGAAAAAACTAGTTGTTGCAGTAAGACATGTCGATAAAAAAAGACAACGTTATTGAAAAATTTATTGTTATCAAACATGTTTCCTCAATAAATACAGTTACTCTCAAGGCAACCCTTGAATCTATATTAGCAAAACATTCATGAAGCATGCATAGAGTACGTGGCCAATGTATGATGCAGCATCTAATATGCGGAGCTAGTTTAATGGCTTAAAAGCATTTGTTCTTCGTGATAATCCTCAAGCATACAACGTTCAATGTTTTGCTTATCAACTTTAATTATGTTTGATAATAGTAGCAAAAAATCATTGGCAAGTCAAACAACTTTTTGAGTTTATTTCAAGAATTCTCAATACAGTAGGAGATTCTTGTAAGAGAAGCAACAGTCTCAAAACTATTCAATGAAAAAATTCTTTTGTATCTTAAGATTGGAGATTTACTTAGTGATCGTGGCTTAAATAAAGAAATTTCTTTGCAACAAGCCGGTGAAACCCGTTGGAACTCACATTTTCGAACTTTAATTAGTATCACCAAAATGTATGCATTTGTAATTAAAGTGCTTAAGATTGTAAAATTGGATGGGTACATGATCAACAGTTAGTTGAAGTTGGAATTTTAATCAGTGCAATGAATATTTTGACTTTATCTTTACAATGTATTTTATGATTGATATTTAGGTATACAAATAAATTATCACAATCCCTACAAAAAAAAGATCAAGATATTGAGAATGCAATGAAATTAGTGCAAGTGTCCAAGTAACGATTACATATGATGAGGGAGAATGGATGGGATTTTTTAATAGATGAAGTGTCTCGTTTTTGTAATGTTTTTGAAACTAATATTCCAGATATGAATTATATTTTCAAAGCTAATCTTCGATCAACACTTAAAGAGGGGAAAAAAATTACAAATTTACATTATTAAATTTACTTTTTAAATATTAAAATGATGGTATTTTTTATATGATATGAAAGGCTTGTGTGGTATAAAAGTAGAAAGTAAAATTTGTGTTCGATATGTTAATATAATATATAGGAATTGGTTGGTATGTATGTAAATGGTTTCGTTTCTACGATATTCCAGTCAAACAGGTTTGTTCGGGTTCTGAGGTATCAGAACTGAGCAACATTCATCGTGATATGATTTTAAATTTTAAAGTCAATATTGTCATTTTTTTCTTGTAATGTTTCGTTTCTACGATATTCCAGTCAAACAGGTTTGTTCGGGGTTCTGAGGTATCAGAACCAAGCAACATTCGACGTGATATGATTTTAAATTTTAAAGTCAATATTGCTATTTTTTTCTTCTAATTTTAACATGTTATTTTTTTCTTTTTTTAGGGTCTCATTATACTTCATATTAATGTGTGAATGTGTAATTTACTTTTGTATATATAACTGTGTTTCTTTGATGTGATCGAAAATATTTGAGTCATATAAATGTAACAACTCTTTTGTATTTTCATGTCTTAACATTTGAACTTTAATTTTACAAACTTATCACATTCCATATGAAATTTTGACCCGTTTTACTTGCCTTAGGTCAGTATTTTTCAGATTTTTTATTATGGATGAAGCACAAATTAATCAAATTCGCATTGTTGCTCTCTCCCTTTACACATATTATTAATTCAAATAGAAAATTTGTAAATAAGCTGTTTACAAAACGCACAAACCAAACAGCTAAACAGCTTATCCAGAACAGGAACAGAATGGTCATTTATCCAAAATCAATTGTTTTTCAAACACACAAACCAAACAGTCAACCAGGTTATTCGGATCAGCTGCTCATCAGCAGATTATCAGGATAAGTTGCTTATCAGCATAAACTGAATAAGTTACAGAATAGTCATTTATCCAGAATCAGTTGTTTTTTAAACGCACAGACCAAACAGTCAACCAGGTTATCCGGATCAGCTGCTCATCAGCAGATTATCAGGATAAGTTGCTTATCAGCATAAACTGAATAAGTTGCAGCTGCCCCAAACAGACTCTTAATGACTGTCTCGTACTGTATATTGAAAATAAAGTGTTTGATTTGATTCTCAATGAAGTTGTTATGCGATATTATCAAAATATGCAATATTATCATAATATATTTTAATTTATGATTGATAATAGAATACTAAACTAAATAAGTTGCAGTTGCCCCAAACAGACTCTTAATGACTGTCTCGTACCGTACATTGAAAATAAAGTGTTTGATTTGATTCTTAATGAAGTTGTTATGTGATATTATCAAAATATGCAAAATAGATTAAAAATTATATAATATATTTTAATTTATGATTGATAATAGAATACAAGACTTTATTTTGAATCATGTTATTCATTTTATTTACATGTATTTTTTTAATATAATAAATTTGCCCTCACTCATAAAAATGGTCAGTTTCGCCCCTATGTCACTCCAACAACCACTCACTAATTTATCCTTCATAATTTTATCACACATTCTATCAAAGCTCCACTTAAATGTCAAATTTTTTTACTGAACAATATCATATTCACACAATATCATCGACATAATTACAATTTTATAAAACTTATCTTGATTCTCCAAGATATCCTCTGTCATACAAAATTTTAGACTTCATTTTAATCTCTCAATCTCAACTCTAGAAGCTATATCCACACCAATATTTTCATTACTTTGTATAACATATTCAAAAAAATTAAATTGATGATACACATGCAACATAATATCTTCTAATAATATTGAATGATATATACTACCATTAACCACCAAAATATTCTCTTCACTAATATAAGTTTTCACTTAATTCAAAGGATGACTCCCAAATCCAAAATAGAAATATCTTTTAATCAACTCTAAAAAATATCTACCAAATAGCTTGCTTCATATATCTTCATAAGCATCTCTACAACTAACATAAAATAAGATGTACCCAATCATGATCCTTAATGTAAACATACCATAATTGAAAAGTCTAAAGCAACTCCGCAAAGTACATCTAATACCAACAAATGGCCCATTGAATATAACTTTAATAGTTAACATATCTTTAACACAAAGTTTTTCCCTTAATACCATCAAATTAATTTTTATGATATTAAATAATGTCTTCCAAAGATCACTAAAAATCATGTAAAAATAATTTGTTTCTCTCTATTTTACCATTTATTTTCTCAATACAAAAAAAAGCTTCTATAGTAATTTCTTTTTTTGGCATAAAATCAAATAAATTATCCAAACTGATCTATTTTTTCAAAGCAAAATATTACTTTATAAGTTTGATTTTTGTAGACATCATGCAACCTTGAAGATTACCTTAATACTTAAATGTTGGTGCAAGATACATTTACAATAATTTGGAATCATCTTAGTCTTAAAAATTCTATTGAAAATATTTATTAGCCAAATTGTTAAAATATCCCCCATAAATTTTCAACTCTAAATGAGTATCTATTTTGTTCATCAATAATCATCTTTATGCATCTTCTTTAAAAGTATACTTTTTTGGATCAATTTATGATATAT
Source organism: Phalaenopsis equestris (assembly GCF_001263595.1). NCBI lineage: Eukaryota > Viridiplantae > Streptophyta > Magnoliopsida > Asparagales > Orchidaceae > Phalaenopsis > Phalaenopsis equestris. Next base: position 74,401,202 of record NW_018164444.1, read on the forward strand.
TTTAATATAGTTTTCATTGTGCACCCCTAAGATATATTTTTTCTTTAAACCTCGCATTTATAATTTTTCAAATTATTATTTTCATCCTTTACAAAATCTTTATTTTTCATCAAAACACTATTATCTTTACTTATAATGCATTTAACTTAACAAAGTCTTAAAATCTCTAGTCCATAAACTTAGTTATTATAGTTTCTCACATTCACCATTCTTCGTACTAAGCATATTATATAAATCATCAAAAGCCACAACATTTTGTTTTACTAAGAATAGTTTTTTGCCAAAAATTTACCTTTATTATAATCATTATTAACCTCAATAATAACCAATTTTTAAAGCTATTACCAGTGCATTTTTTCCATAAAATCATTTGCACCTCGTGATTCTACAAACAAACCTCCTTGCTAATGTATGATCCTATTTCTAGGCTCTCCTAAGGCTTGTAAAACAATCCTCCAAATGGAATTAGTAAACTTATTTCTTATTAGATTTAGACCAACTAAAAAATTCCAAGTTACACTATTAACAGCCTACTTTAAGAAAATCAACAATTCATCGCCTTTTGAAGAAATGTTACTTTCATTTATACTCCTAAGATAAACATTCATAACTACAAATCTATGTTGTATGATTAAAACCCCTCCAAGAAACACTCACAATATTGGGGAAAAAATGATTTTTCTGTTATTCCAAGTAAGAAAAAAATCTATTTGTATTTTAATCACTGCTATTTCTAAGTGATAAAATATTCTTCCCATTTATTTAAATATATATTCGTTAATGAAAGATGATATGGTACTACAAAATCAAGTACAATATCGCATATCATATTTGGTGCAATTACATACATAGCACTCGAAACATTAGTATTTACATATCTAGCACCATCTTACATCCATCTTTCAAATTCTCACACGAATACAAAATTCCTGATAAAATCCCAACCTATTATTTACATTTTTATCAATTTCTCAATAGTTTGATCGTGACACATGTAAATCTATATGTTCAGTAATTCAAAAAAATACAAGAATGCTAATTTTGTAAATAGAACTATTTCGGGTGTTGTGTATATAATTATCCCATTATATATTTATGCCGTATTACATAATCATCAAGAATCCTCCCATCATAGATTTTATTAGAACCTATATACACATCCTAACAAACACTAATCAATCATCACATATATTCTACCCATATTTGATTTTTAATCTATCTTTTAATCTAACTTGTGAAGCATTCAAACTAACCACATTCATTACATCCTCATCTATAATTATCTTAATAGCAATCACCTTATCACCAACCATATTCACATCAACAATTTTATGTTTCAACTTTTTTATCCATTATAATCTAACACATTACTATTGCTAATAGTTTCACTATACAGTAGCCTATAACATCCCCAAATGTCCTTGAATTTTTATCATATTCATTTGGTTTCTTCTAAAAAAGATATATTTATTCTTCTTCTAATCTTACTATATAGAAACAAACCGACTAAAATGAAAAGCAAACCAAATGTTAAAGCCAAGGATTGTGTGGCAAGCTCCCATAAAGAATGCTACCCTAATACACTAAACCAATCATCAACAGGCAATGTGTAACTTTAAACAAAGCCTCTTTTCCATTTACAGTAAGTAGCACATACCATTTATCGGTAACTTTGAGCACAATGATATAGTAAATCAAAGTGTTTATCATGAATATAGAATAACAATACAATCCAAAAAAAAAATTTGGACATAAACAAGACAAGGATTTGCATAAAAATTATATCGATGACTGAAACAAGTAATTGTTTAGCTAAGAGTAGGTTTTTTAAATAAGAATTACAAACTCCTATAAATCCAAATTTAAAAAATCCTAAGAGTTATATCCTAAAGATTGTTTAGCAAAAAGGAAAAAAAGTCCATGAACTATTTAAGGGTGTTGTTTTAGCCCTAGATTACATAATGTCCAATTTAATCCCTGGACTCATCAAATCTGATTCAATAGCCCACTGAATCCTCAACATCAAATCTGTTTCAATAGCCCATTGAATCCTCAAATTTGAGGAGTCAACAAACTAAATTGAATACATCTATAATTTTAGACTAAAATGGCTACATTAAATAGTCCATAAGACCATTTTAACTTTTTTCTCAATTGATTTGCTTAACTACTTAATTGTTTGTTAAATCTCAATAATATAAAAATAGATTTAATACAATATCAAGATGTCATTGCTACAAAAATCAAAGTGACAAAGATTTAGCCTATATTCTATCTGAATCTCAGATGATTCTTGCAACCAAAGATCCCCATTAATAGTAGATCTCCCAAACTTGGATGAAAAAACAAAGCAGTGCAATTAATTTTTAAAAAAATGTTATAAAAATCTAAATCTTAAAACAATAATCTCATGGAATAGTGTCTTTAAAAATATATCAAAGTAAAAAGGTCTCAATCTTCCATCTTGCAAAAAAAGAGCTACTTCTATAAATTACATGCATCAACAGAACATAAGACACTCTAATTTATCTTATGTATTAGTATTCAGAATATTTTCCCTTATAAAAGTTGTAAGTCTTTTTGTTATCAAAATGATTATGTGAAACCCCTCCTTAAGAAGAATGAAACTGATATCATAAACATTTATAAAAATATTTAGAATATCACATCCCAGGTTAGTACATGAATTTAAAGTATTCTACAATAAAACTAACTTGACCAATATCTACCATATTTATCTAAATGAAAAAAACATGATAAAATTGTTAAAAGTAAGAGTTATAGTCAAAATTTAAGTACTTAGGTACTTACCTGACACTGTAACAACAAATATCAAAAAGTTATCCCCATAGTAGTACTTACCTGACACTGTAAGTCTGTAACAACAAATATCAAAAAGTTATCCCCATAGTAGGCGTTTTAACAAATTAGCAACATTTTATTGGTTCTACGATGAACTGAGATGCAAAGACAGATAATTTCAGAACAGTATTATCACATGCTTCTTCCATCATTCAACATCCTTTATTTTGAAAATTTTCATTAATATGATCGATAATTGATTTATTGTCACTATCACTAGCTGCCAAATTTAATAAACATATTTAATAAAATGGGCATTTACATTTATGCCACCCAATTTCTAACTATTTACATATCTAACACCTAAACTTTATTTTTTACATTAATAACACCCAAATCTTTTATATCTCAATAAAAATACCACCATTTTAACTTTTAAGAAGAGAAATACACCTTTTTAATGCATAGATAAGGTGGCATGTATTTAAAATTTGAGGTTTAGTTGTTAGATATGTAAATACATAGGAATTAATTGTTATGCATGTAAATCTCCCTTAATAAAAATGGTGCATAGATTATTTTGTAACCAAGCATGCATGTGCACTATTAGCTTGGAAATATTGCTTTTATATGGTGAAAAACGTAAATAAACTTGACAAAATGTTGACATAATAATGCTAAGCAAATATGACCCCTACTAATCACTTAAGATTGACATCGTGCAGAGTCTTCATTGTATGGTTATAATCTTACCAAATGATACTTGAAAAATAAATCTTGAATGCACCATAGAAAATGTTTAGCGTAATCATGCAAATTCCAACACAAATCAGTAGTGAAATATGATTTTAGCCAAAGAAAAGAACGAAGAAAGGGTGTAGTTCTGAGAAAGTTAATACCACAGCCGGAGCAGCTGTCCTTGCTGAATCAAAAATTTTTTGTAATGCTTGCTCACTTTCACCGTAGTATTGACTAACAATTTCAGGTCCGTTGACCAAGAAAAGTCGAGCACCAGCTTCACGAACACAGCATGAAACCATGGTTGTTTTCCCAGTGCCAGGTGGACCATGAAGAAGAACCCCGGAGTACCTAAATTTGGGATGAATAAAAAACAGCTAGTAGAAAATCAAAAGGGCTCGAGAACAGCTAAGTACCAAAATAGCCAATATGCACGTCTTAATGAAAAGGAAAATGATCTGGTTTCAGTGATAACTCAACTGAAGGAATGAGGAAAAAGCATAAAAAATGAATCAAAGAAGTGTAAAATAAACCAAATGTAGGGGTTTTTTAAATTTTAGAATTTGGTCAGATGAAAATGAAATGCAGCACAAAATTTTGGTGAATTCGGACTCTGGCTCTCTCTCTCTCTCTCTCTCTCTCTCTCTTGTTTATCTCTTTACTAAAAAATTCAATAGAGAAAAATAACAAAAAGTAAGAAACGTATAAAAGAACTAGGAAAAAAAAAAGTAAATTTAATTCCTAAAAAAGGGAGTTAAAGGAAATAATGAAGTGAACTAGAAGAAAGGGAAAGATTTATTTGTTAGTAGGAATGAAAGTATGAATTTTAAACAAAAGGAAAAAAATCTTACTATTTATATTAAAATATATTTAAATAGAATTTAATATTTTTATTATTTTTTTATTATTAATTTTAAATGATCATAAAATTTTGTAGCCTTGTAGTCAATTAAATTATTAAAAAATAATAGTCATCAATTATATATATCTATATCTATCTATCTATCTATCTACTATATATATATATATATATAGCACAAAGGCGAACACGAAACTGCCAAATTTTAGTTCTTGTTCGGCTCGTTTATATATCGAGCACAAAAGAAATATTCCTCTGCTCGTTTGCTTAGCAAATGGATAGAACGAGAGCTACTTAATGAGTTAAACATGAGCTATTCACATTAGCAAACGGATAGAACGCGAGCTACTTAATGAGTTAAACATGAGCTATTCATAAACAACGAGCCATTTTGACAGCCCTAGGTATTATAAGCTATTTGTTGTCACTTTCTAAGTGAATAGAAATTTTTTCCATAAGCCGATTGCAAAGTTAATTTGTGGTATTTTTTACCCAATACAAACTGAGGGATGAGCTTCTTTATAAGTTGGCTACATCAACCTTTACATAAAATTAAAAACATATACAAAAATATAGATAATTGGCTATAACATGTATTTGCATTTCATTTCAAAAAGAAAAATACCAAAGCGTGCAAGTTAAAACAGAATTCAATTAATCTTCATTATATTATGCAATAATCATAGTATGCTTGAGAAGAGTAGCATGTAAAGATCAAGAAAGTTTTCATAGATTCTATATGTATCCATCAAAGTAGGCTGTTAAATTAGATAAAGTCATAAACATTCATACTTTAAAGATACATTCTAACCATATGAATAAAAAAAATAAGGAGAAATTGTTTGTGGAAAGAAATACCTAAGTAAAGGATCCTTTTGTGCTAATGAAAATTTAATAATCTCCTCTAAATCAGCAAATTCTTTAGATAAACCGCCCAATTTTGGTCTATCATTAAGTTCCCCGTCACTAATAAATTCCGATATATTCTCTTCAGGAAAAACTCTTCCACTTGAGCTTTCACTAGCTGCAGTTGTGGTGCCAGAGAAAGAAATTTTTGTTTTAGCTTCCACATAGAAAGCTGTGTACTGTTCTGCATCTTCCACAGTAAAAAAAAGAACTTTTTCCAATACCGGAAAAGCAAAAAGATTTCCATGAAGCAAATATCTTCCATAAAGAAATTTATAAGCAAATTTCTCACGTAAAAGTTTAGTTTCTTCATCAACCAATGCCAACTTCAATGTTGACTCATTAAATACAGAAGAATAAAAACCTCCAGGCAAGCGAGGATAATTTTTTGAAGCGGAAGGAAGCCTTGAGTGATCGGATCGAGTTTTAGGCAATTCAGCTTCGCCATATCCATTTTTTATGGAGGCAAAATCTATTGAACCAATAAATGTAAATGGAAGCATATTTAAGTTCAGGTTCCTGCATTTATGGGAGCGAAGATGACAAGTATTGTTTATATTGATTTCATAATGAGAGCTTGAAAAATCTCCAATGGGAGAAATAAATAATGGTTGGCCAATTGCAGGAAACCCCATAGTGCAAGAAAGAGCCCACGATAACCTCGCTTCGTTCTTTTGAAGCTTAAAAAAATAACAGAATTTATGCCAATTAAAAGCTATTCATGCTGAATAAAATACATTTTTAAGAACTTTTGTACCTTATCACAAGATGATACATTGGCTATTGCGAAATAAGATCCCACATTATTCGATAAGCTATCGTCGGAATCAATTCCGAAATTTGCAATGTAGTTCTCCACAAAATTGTATAGTGGGAGTTTGTGCGAAGGTTCTTTGTCTGATCCAGCTAATGCAACCTGCTTTGCAGCAACATGGAATCAGACAGATTTCTAAACAAGAATTTATAAAAGAAAAGACAGAATTGGAACTTGCTAGAAATAGAATTCAAAATCAAAGCAACATTAAAGTATAAACTAAATTCCCTGAAAGTAACAGCAATCACTAAAATTTTTAATTGAATTTTTTTTAATATAGACCAAAATATGAGTAAAGTCACTACAGATTTGCAACATATGCAAACAAATCCCCTTCAATACCTCAAAGCTTGGTGAGAGAGCTTCTAGATATGGTTTGCAGTGATTTTATTGCATAACTCCACTTTGCATGATCTTATGCAAATCAATTTGAATCTTGAACCCCTAGACTTAGTTAGCCCTCCTCGTTAGGGTCGATCAGCTTCAGGCATTTGTAGGAATCATCATGGAGCTATTGAGAGACCTGTGAATGACATATGGTTCTTCTAAAAGATACTTGAGATCCTTCAAGATCAATTGGAAATAATCAAAATAGTGCACTTGCCCAGACAGCTAGGAGATTTTCTTTAAAAAAATGACAACTTTGACCTCCAAGACCAGGAGGTGTTCATTGACCAATGGTATTGATGGTCGGGACCTTCTAGCTCTTGGTAAAAGATAAACATTGTCATAACCTCATCCACAAGCTCCAGACATTATGAAAAGGATAAATCAGCTTCGCTAAAGATAACTTGAAATGAACTAATATTTATAATTTATGAGAGAGAATTATTGTACCAACTTCTACGTAAGGAGAAGAAAATTTATAAATAACTCTATTAAATAAAATTGTGTAGGTTCTACCAGCTTCTAATTACAAATACCAGCCTTTTCTGATAACAATTAGTAAAATTTGCAAAGTTTAACCATGGAAAACAGCAAATTTTCTAACCAACCCACTTGAAACTTCTCAATCCTCCTGGTAGCAATAATTAACACTACAGCGAAACATACATCACTAATGTCCATAGATTAATTCATTATCCACCACAATTTGTTTTGGTCCGATGAGATCAACAAGCATTGTCTACACTCCAACAAAATCCCACCTTTTTAATTAGTGGAAGAAATTTTCAATCACAGGAAAAAAGAAGAGTGACCATTTAACTAACTACATAAGTTCATAAATAAATCAATGTCGAGCAGCACAAAGTTGTAGGGTTTAGCTCACCGTGACAAGATGGTTGGAGCAGAGGGAGTACGAGGCCAAAAAGGACTGAGAAAGGTAAATCTTCGAATGGTTGGAGGAGAGAGCTTCTGTACCACAGACCACTCCGCAAATGGCTGACTCTGATATAAGGTAAGGGAATCGAACAGCGGCATCGGAGAGGACCCGTCTATTAGAGCCCTCATCGGAGCCATCGGTTGCTAATCGCCGGAGCGGAGTCGCTGGAGATCGGGAGGCTGAAGATGATGGCTTCTTACTCTTCTTATCCCGCGACATCGTTTGTATTTTGGCTAAATTTAACTCAAATAGCCAAAAGGATTGATTTATCGCTCAAAAGCAATACCTGTAAATCAATAAATGGCGCGTCATTTTCATGAAGTCAAAAACTAAAGGGCGGAAACAGGGATGCGGAGAGCATTTCGGTGCTCTTTGGTAGCAGGATTTGAGCAGGATTGAACGTAAATCCTATCAAACAGCAAAAAAATACAATAAATCCAGGAAGTTTTTGTTCGTTTTTTTTTTTTTTTTTTTTTTTTTTTTTTGTGTCAATTGTAAGTCTCTCTTATGGGTCACGTAAATGACTAGTAGACACATGAACAGTAAAAGAGAAATGACCACAGAATAGAAAAAATAAAAGATGAAGAGCCTGCGTGCATTAAATACCCTTATATAAATATGTCAAACATGTCTGCCCAAACAAAATAAAATCGAAGCATATTAGATCGATATCCCCAAAAAAATGCTCATGTAGAATACTTATAACCAGAAGTTCAAGTGCAAGTGTAGGGTCACGAATAGGGTCACGAATGCTTACACCCGTGTGGACGATGGAAGCTTCACGCCTAGCAAAGCAAAGCTGAAACCTACGGCTAGCTAAGAACGAAAATGTCAGGGAGGGTCACGAATAGGGTCACGAATGCTTACACCCGTAAGGACGATGGAAGCTTCACGCCTAGCAAAGCAAAGCAGAAACCTACGGCTAGCTAAGAACGAAAATGTCAGG
>NW_018164444.1:74409690-74429448 GCF_001263595.1 Phalaenopsis equestris
TCTTATGAAATGTTATACGTTACACTCATCAATCTACATGTACAATTGTTTGTGATGCTAAATTTCTGGTGTTAGATTCTTTACTATTATGTATCATCCTCTTTTCTTTTCCTATAATTTTTCTTGTGACATGCATAAGATAAAGAATATGTTTTGGTAAGGAATGTGATTCAAATATTTGGCTGTTGATTGTACTTTGCAGTAGTGACTCATGTTATGAATCTCATTAAAACTGTGCATACTCATTATAAGAGGAATTAGAATTAGTGACTCAATAAATGAGTCATTTATTTTAATAATTTATACATAAACCCTAACAAATCTCAAAATAATTAAAAATGTATAATTAAAACATAAATAGTTAACAAAAGATATTTTAAGCCTATTAATTTTCAACTAAACAAATTTAATTGGGTTTTGACATTTCAATGAAATATAGTATTGTGAAGTTCATTCTAAGAAGCATTTGTGAATTATATATTAGGGAAGATTAGATATTCAAAATCCATAGCGAGAATGTGCTCAATCAGATAAGTAATTTTCATTGAAATTGAAAAAAAAAATTAGAATGAAAAAAATAATAAATAATAAAAAATTGTGAAAAGTTTGCTAAAAAAAACAATACAAGCGGCCAATCTACCGGAAAAAAAGCTGATGTGAGTCTAAAAATAAAAAATTAACGTTTAAGTTATTTTCTAACTAATAAGACGAAAAAACTCTTTGATTGAAAATGATATTCAGAAAAAAATAAGTAATTCGGGATTGTTAGTTGACTCTTAATTAATTTAAAAATAACTTTGAAAAATAAAAAAATTTCAATCACGCCAGATTAAGAGTTTTGACATCTCTTTAGGCACAAGAAGAGGGGAATTTAAGAAATGGTTAGGCTATTATAAACTAATAAAGATCAAACCATAAAATGATATTTACATGCTTTTATTATCATGTTATCTTGCTAGAGAAAATATAAGAGCTAAGAATATTATTTGAGTCTCAACTAAACATGAAATTAATTGAGGGGGAGTAATATATAAATTTGGGACAATCAATACGAGGTAAATTTATGTGATTATGTTGAGTGCTTTGTTGAGGTGACACAATTACGCCAAGTCTTGGCATAACTATGTCGTTCTCGGCAAAATTACGTTGACCACGAGCGTGATTAAGCACTGACTGCCTAAGCTTGAATTGGCAAAGTTTTTCATAGAATTTTTGAAAAGAGCAATATAAGGTGAGTTTGAGCACAACGTAAGGCACACTTAATCGTTGTGAGGGCTGCTTCTCTTCAAATTTAATACTCTTTATCAACCCTAAGGTTTTTCTCTTATGAAATGTTATACGTTACACTCATCAATCTTCATGTACAATTGTTTGTTATGCTAAATTTTTCCTCCAATGAATTTTCTCGGTGGAGATTCTTAGGGTTGTTTTTTGTTAAGTTTGGAGAGTTTGTGAGAGATTAAATATAGTTATATAAGTAAAACCTGCAAAAAACTTGTATTGAATGGAAACGATCACGGTGTATTGCAAGGGCCGATTAGCTCTGGTTTGGGTTTTCTATACTACTTGCATTAGTTCATTTTATATCCACAATAACAATTTTCATACTTTCTTTTCTCATAATCTCGTCTCCGTGCTCTTGTGATGTAAAACAGGTGATTTTCTCGTTATTTTATTCTATGGATTTCATTCCCTACTCCCTACACCTATTTTCTTAAATTAGAATTTTGATGTTGATGTGTTACATTTATGGTCTTAATTTACTTCGATTCTAATCTGATAGCAAGTTAAAATTCCTTGTGATATAGGGCTTCTAATCATTGCCAAGTAGAATAAGTAGGTTAACACACAATAGCCTAATTGAATAAACATATTGTCATTAAAAATTACAACCTAGATAAGGGATTAGCGGATTCATTGGAAGGGAAATGCTGCATAGCTAAATTCTCTAACTATAATATGGTTTTTAACTCTTCTTATGGCCTTCAAACAAGCTATGGAGGATTTTGTCTTGGTTGTCAACAATATTGTGGATTTCATAGGAAAAACATTGAGAGGCTACTCGATCGATGTCACAGAAAGCTTTCATCCTTGCAAAGATTAACAAAACCTAATAAGATTTTAGAACTTTTTATCTACAAACTAAAACTTCAAACTAGGTTTAACGGTTTAGTGAACTAGAACTTCTTCTCTTATTGATACTTTGATAATTTTTATAGTGGGGTCAACATACGAACTCTTTATTCATATGTTACTTGATAGACTTATATACTTATATGATCGATGATCTGTCTCATAACAAATTTCGAACATCACAAATCCCTTAGCCCAGATACTTTTTTACAAAATTGTTTCAAAAAATGTGGGACAGAATCATTAGAAGTGACTTCATGAGGGTTCAAAGATAGATGAGAGATGCAATGCCAAGGTTCATGGGCATCACAGAGTGGCGTTGGGGCTTCCACTTCTACAAAAGCTCGCGAAATTGAACCCTCGACGCGGCATTCCATAGGATTATGGAAAGTCTCGCGATCACAATAAACCACAAAAGAAAATCGTCCAAATTGCAGATTGCAACCCAAATTTTATTTTTTTTCTGATTTCTTTCCTATTTTCTTATTTCAAAATAAGGCATATTCTATTAGGAACCTATTCATATGTTTATTTTACTATTTTGAGGGACTTTTGTCTTATTGTTATGTTATTTGGAGATGTTTTCTCTTGTTTTCCATATTGGAGCATTGCATCTTTGGATTTCTTTCAAATGGCGTGCTTATAGCCTGATAGAATCAAAGTGGTTCTATCTCTCGGACCGTAAAGAGACCTCCTTCATCGTCCAACTTGCAGCAAACTGTTGTTCGCAACAATAAAACAATTATTTTCCTTTCCGGTTTGTTGTGTTGATGTCATCCACGTCAGAATTTTGATTACCATTTGTCCTCCCTATCCCATTAATCCTAAAATTTCCCTAATGCCATTTTTATATTCCCAAACACCATTTGGAACTGTAAAATGGTATTGTCTAGTATTAGAGCCCGCCGAGCCCAAGATTTTAGTTTTAAGGGATAGAGACAACACAATAATATCAGGTCCACATCAACCTTTAGGCAGAATTCAATCCCAAGATCAAAAAGCAAAAGTACACGCAGCGGAGCATCCAAGCAAACCCAACCAAAGAAGAAACCAATTTACATTGGAGAACAGATGGAGTCAACCAACACTCAAATTTATCCCAACCAGGAAATATTTCAAGTGCCATGATTTTGTGCACATTGTATTAGATTTCTCAAACATGAGAATGATCTCCTTTACTGAATAGAGAGTGGTTGAAAAAAATGGAGAATGATGCAGGAGATGAGGAAAACGTTAGAGAGGAGTATCAACTTCCAGCTGGCAACGGAGAGACACTAGTAATTCAGGTTGAGCCCCTGGACACTAACAAGACTAACATTGTTCGATAAGATAATGAGTTTGAGGAGCCGATACCAGAAAAGGAGCATCCCCTATTATGGGAGTTGTCGGATATTTTGAATGACAGCTTACCTCATGGATGGTTAACAAAAAGAGAAATCCAGCATACCATAGATTTTATTCCAAAATTTTTTTTTTTTTTTTTTTTTTTTTTGCCAAACCAGCTCTCCCATGGGACAAAACCGACCAATTATGAGAAATTACAAAAAAAAATGTAACACACTTGAGGGTTAGAGATTTGGTTTGTGAGATTACTAGCCTAGATACAGCTTCAACTCTAATTGTGCTGAAGAATGATGATTATTTATTCCACCAAGGTAGACTTTATAAGAGCATACATGTTTCAAAGTTACCTTGGGTTGACATGAGAATAAACTTTGTAGTTGGGCTCCCTTAGCCACAGCAGTACAATAACTTTGTTGTGGATATAAATTGATTTTGGAAGCCTCCATAAATGAAGAAGCCACTCCTAGTCAGGGGGGAGAATGACATGGGTGACAGCCAAATCCCATGGAATTGACCGCACAATGTGGGATTCCACAAGATCGCGAAAAATCCTATGATTGTGGTTGGTTGAATAGAAAATTCCTCTGAATCGCTGATTTCTGCCAAAATTTTCTTTCTTTTCTGATTTCTTTTCTATTATCTTATTTTTAATTAGATTAGTTCTATTAGGAACCTATTTATGAGTTTCTTTTGTTGTTTTGAGGGACTTTTGGCTATAGTTATGTTATTATGAGAAGTTTTCTCTTGGTTTCTCGATTGCAGTGTTGTATCTTTGGATTTCTTTCAGGTTGTGTGTTTGTTGTATCTTTGTACACACAAGTGAAACAATCATTTTAATGCCTCCAAGATACAAGTAGTAATGTAAAATGAAGTCACCGCTCCTATTTTCCATCATTTAAACAGTAAAAAGCAGGGAGCAACAATTTAAATTTAGCATCACAGACACTGAACCCAATTTTAATCAAAATTATTTGATTCAAACTGCAACATTATTTTCAAACAGCTGACATAAACATATAAGTATCCATTATCATGCCAAATTCCTAACCAAGGAAAAAATTTAATTCATTCAACAGGCGATTAGCACAATAAATCTCTTATAACCATGTTAAAGAAGGCACCAATGTAGAGCCAGAATACCAGATACAGGATGTATGATTTTAGAGTAGACAAAATCAAAGCATCAAGAGAATAGCTTATAAAGATTTATGAAATGGAGTAAATCTAAACAAAGTTGATCACATTTATTTGCTCCTTCAAAATAGGGGAGAGGCAAATCAAATAGCAGTGACAACTTTGTATAGAAAATAATCCTATTCATTCCTGCATTGCACCAATCTCAATGTCCACTTAATATGGAGTTCACATGATGGTTTAACATTTATAATTCCTTTCAACTCATTATTGCTTCAACTGTCGATAAAAAAAGGGCAATGATGTTGTTTATATTCAAACAAAAAATATCTACCGCATGCAAAACTTCACTTATACAATTATGCTAATAAAACTTGTGGTTAAAATGGATTTCAGAGAGAAATTTAAGGTATTAAAGATCGTTGTTTTCAGGAGAGAATGCAACAAATGAAATAAAAATATGAAAACAACATAATGTACAAACATCAGTTTCACAAAATTCACCAAAACACAAACATAAAAAAGGAAAAAAATATGAGAAATATAACCTTTGGAACTAAGCGTAGCTGGCGACAAGTGCGAATTTTTCTAATTTCCAGTTTATCTCCTAAAGCATGCCCAACACCTGGAAGTGTCGTGATGGGAAGATCGTCTAAGAAATGTTCAACCTGAAGAAAAGGAAAGCATTAAGGATTAAAAAAGACTATAATCATTTAAAATTAAATAAAACAAAAGGATGATGCATTCATTATAATGGTGAGAAAGATGATGCCTACTCTTATACTAACACTAATTATCATTTCCATTTATGTTCACAGAAACTAGGAGCATGAACGTATGGGTGTAGAGTTATGAAAATAAATGCAATATTTGTACTCATGTAGCACATTCGTAAGCCTGCAGGCCTGCATATGAAGGCACTATCACAATATACCTCTGCATTAGTGTCCTATTTTCGCAGCAATATAATTTTTATGGTAAATAGCTTATGAGTCCCTCAAGTCTAAAGTACAAACTGATAGAATACTGTTAAAATTAAAAAAAAAAATCAGTTGTCCATATTTTATGTTTTATATAGATCTTTTAACATATTAAAAAAAAAAAGACAAATGCCTTTTTATAGAAACCTATAGATCCTTTTATTATGCAATTTTAATTTAACTTCTTCTGTCCTTATCCCTCACACTGAAAGAGTAATGGGAGTGTTAGCCCATTATTACCATTCTCACTACATAATTGTGTGCTTGGTGTTTCATCCGGATACCAAGGAAGAGATTCTACAAGGAGGTGATTGAAATAGGCATGAAGGTGCTAACCAAATGGGCCATGAAAAAATCTATGAAGGGTAAAGGATAGGAAACAGGTTTGTGATGAACGAACCTATACCTAACTTAGAACTAAAATATGGTCCAATGAAAATAAAAATTTCTTACATAAAAATCATATTTCCAATTAAGCCAAACTTGGTCTGCACTTCCGTCACAGATGTCCCTATCTTGTTTGAGTCACCTCAAAAGTGCCCCTCATCACCTCTACTCGCTCACACTCCATGCTTGGGTTTCCCATACTGCTCATCACCCACATTCATTCTCACCCCCGTTCGATCAAAGCTTCCCATCATCTATTCTCAGTTTTTAACTCCATCACTGGTGTGCCCCATAGAAAAAATCCTACTTGTTGTTTCTTACAATTGGTTGTTTCAAAATCATTCCAATAGTTCATCATGAACTCCGGTGCCTTCTAGAGTCAATGCATTGGGCCTACCTCACCATCATCAGAAATGGCATCACCAACAATTTCATTGGTCAATCATTTACCACTTCACTCGTCACTAGCATTTTTCATTCACAATTACTCTTGTTAGTAACTTTGCTCCCATTGATTCAATTTTTTAGCCATTTTAACACACCAAACATGTTAGCAACTCAATTTATGCCATTTACTTTGTCAGCTACCCAACAATTTGGATCAAGTAGTTATCCTCTCTGGGAATACTCCTTTATTACCATCTATTCTAATCGCCATTCCATTGGGATTTCTCACCTCGCGATCATTTGTGGTGGATGTTTCTCATGTTGAGTGTCTAATTGGTCTTTCATTGAAATTACTGAGTGATCAAAAACCTCATAATCTCAGGATCCATCATCCAAATATTTATCTTTATTTCTTCAAAAAGCCTCAAACTCATCTCAGTACGACCTCTACATTATAGGGTAAATCTAGTCTTAGTTTGGACTAAAGCTTAGATTTTTGAGCTAGAAATTTCAATCCCTTTCAATATTGAGGGCAAATTTTCTGTGGACTATCCCAAAAAATCCACTGAAGAAATATACAGATTACACCACACTAAAGCCTCTCTTCAACTTGAAACACTCAGGTCGCCCCTCTCTTTCGCACAAAGAAAATCGTGAAAACCTTCCTTCAACACACAGGCACATTTCACTCAACTCTCTAGCAGCAAATGTCCAAATATGAAGTCTCGAACTTGAATTTAGTTATATGAGCCTACACGCCACCACCACGCGTTGGGTTTATGGGCGCACTATTCCAGGGAATGATCTAAGCGTGGTTGTGCCCCTCCTAAGAGCTAGGTTTCCTGACGCTTACTTCCAGAGGCTTCTGTTAGGTGCCCCCACTAGCACCAGGGCAACAATCCAGGCATTGGGGGGCTCCAACCACCCCAATCAGACTCTATACATAACAATCTCTCACTTGGAAACTTGCAACCATTTTCTCTCCTTTAGATCTAGACCATCTCCATAGTAATGTATTGTAGTGTAGCTCAACTCCATTCTCAAACTTCCAGAACTCTAACTGAAGCCAAGCATAACTTCAGTTTCTCATTGTAACAATCTTAGTAAGCATATTTGCAGGAATTTGAGTTGTGTATCTTCACTAAAGATAATTGATCATTTTCTAAGAGAGAATGAATTAAGTGATATCTTAGCTTAATGTGTTTTAACCTGACATAATTTAGCTAGATGAATGGCACTCATACTGTCACTCTAAACATTTTCAATCCCTTGTTTCTTGCACAGTTCTGCCTTAAAACCCTGTAGCTAAATCATATCCTTGCTAGCCTTAGTGATAGCAATATACTCAGCCTTTGTAGTTGAAAGTGCAACAATCTTCTACAGCCTGAAAATCAAGCTCACTGTTGTGCTCCACAAAGTGAATAGATAACATATTGTACTTCTTCTATTATCAACATCTCATGTTAGATCTAAATCTATATATCCAAGTAGATTAATCTCTACACTTTGCAAAGTGTCTTGTTAACTATTCATCTCAAATATCTGATAATCTACTTCATCGCCTCTCAATGATGTTTGAATGGATTACGCGTATATACTTATTGATCGCTTCCATTGCAAGTGCAATGTCTGGCCTTGTGTATATCATTGCTTTCATCAAACTGCCAACTGTTAAAGTATACATAACTGTTTTAATCTATTTTTGTTTTGCTTCAAACTTTGGTGATTGTTCCATGGATAGCTTAAAGTGACAATATAAGAAGGTGCAAATTGATGTTGACTCACTCATATTAAAAAAGTGGAAGACATTCTCAACATATTCTGTCTAAAGCAACTTTAAAGTACTTGCACACATGTCCTCACTGATTCTCATGACGAAAACTTTTTTTGTTAAGACATTAAAAAAGTGGAAGACATTCTCAACATATTCTGTCTGAAGCAACTTTAAAGTACCAGCACACATGTCCTTACTAATTCTCATGACGAAAACTTTTTTTGTTAAGACATAAATCCTTCAATTCACTCCCTGGATAATTGCTCCATCAAGTCTCTGATTTTCACCACATCTGCTCCTACAATCAGCATGTCATTCACATACAAAAAAATCACAGTATAGCAATTATCAAATTATTTAACGAAGCAACAAGGATATTTCTGACACTTCATGTAGTCCTTGTCTGACATAAATCTATCAAACCCCATGTACCACTAAGTTGGTGCATGTTTCAACCCGTAAAGGCTCTTCTTAAATCTGCATACAATATCATCATTGCCCCTTGGGTCACCTTTCACGAATAACCTATAAACGTAGTCACATATCACGACCTTGCAAGCTTATCCACAAAAATCAAATTACTCTTCAAACATGAAAAATGTCTAAATTCATTAAGCTTTCAGACTAATCCATTTGACAACATGATATCAACATCACCATTTCCAACAATATTGTGAACATTGTTATCTCCCAAATACATCTTTGTTAGATCACTTTAAGTGTAAATTTGGAACACCTCTTCGTTGGGACATGCATGAGAAAAGTCACATGAATCCATTATCCATGATTCAGTGCTAACTAGTGACAAAACAAGAGAGTCACCTAGATTTTATTTGTGGAATATTTGTAGAGTTTTTTATCTGAACCTCCAGCACTAACTTTCTTTAGATCTTTGTTGTCCTTCTTGAAGTAGCATTTCTTCCCCAAATTCCAACATTCACCTCTATCACTTCCTCTTCATAACTTAAAATTTCATCTACTAGACTACAATCTTTTCCTGTCTATTTTTCTATCAACATTATTTTCTCAGTTTTTAACATTCATAACAGAATTTGAAGTTGAACCGGTCGCCTTCTTACGAACTTCTTCATTCAGGACTGACCCAACAATGTCATCAAAGCTTAACTTAATGTAGCTTGTAGACTTACTCGCCGCAATGACTATTCCATCCCAACGGTTTTGAAATGAAGACGTGAGTAATAATGCCCTGACCTCGTCAACCAACTTGATGTCAACATAACACAAATGATTAGTACCAGTTTTGAAATTATTCAAATGCTCAGCCATTGAACTACCATCCACTAACATAATATTGAATAATCCCATCATCAAAAAACTTTTATTGAAGTTGGAGGATTCTCGTACATTCATGTTAGTGCAACTATTAGATCAACTTTAGTTTTCTCATTCATAATGTTGAAAGCAATGGGTGAGGAAAGTGAAAATCGAATCAGACCTAAGATTATTCAATCAAGCACTTTCTATTCTTCAAAAGTCATTGATTCTGGTTTCTTGGTAATTCCAATCAAATACGATTTTTTTATACAACAAATCTTCGATTTGCATTTTCAAGAGAGTATAATTAAAGCCATTGAACTTCTCCACCTTGTAACTCGCTTCGTTTGCAATTGCTCCAACTCGAATAAAAAAACCTTCAGAAAATTCAACTCTGATGTAGCTTGTTGGGGTAAAAAATATACAAAGAAATATAAAACACAGATTCGAAAGATTCAAAACAAAACTTAGAACAAAATCACATAAAATATGAAAACACAAGAACACCAAAATTTAACGTGAAAAAACTCGAGAACGGGAAAAAATCACGGAGTCACACCACTCCAAGAAATATATAATGAAGAAATGAGAAGATATATACATATTATACCACACTCAAGTCTCTCTACAACTTTGAACACTCGGGTGGCTCCACTCTTTCTTTTGCAAAAGAGAAATCGTGAAATCTTTTCTTCAATGCACGAACACTTTGCACTCAACCTCCATGCAACAAAAGATGCAATATAAAGCACCAAACTGCAGAAAGTTAGTTGCAGGTGCCTAGGTGCCACCCCGGGCATTAGGTTTCTAGACGTACTATTCCAGGGAATGATCTGAGCGCGGCTGCACCCCTCTTGGCCGCTGGGTTTATTGGTGTTTTGAACAAAGAGACACTCTGTTGGGTGCCTAGCAGTCGCTGGGTTTATTGGTGTTTTGAACAAAGAGACACTTGAGTTTTCTGTTGGGTGCCTAGCAGCAGGGTGTCATTTAAGTCGTTGGGTTGCTCTCACCATCACAATCAGGCTCCACATATAACAAGTAGTGTTGGAAACTTGCACGATATATTGGACACCCATAGTAGATAACTAGAAGAGCTGAGAGGACTTACAGCCACAGGTCAACCCCCTTGGAGTCCTTCCTAAGCAAAAATATTGGTGCGGCAAGCTGTTGGAGCAAAAAGGCCAGGCATCCTCACAACATGAACGAGGTTGGATCAGCTATTCATTCTTGAAGTTGAATTTTTATATCGATTGCAAAAATTCCAAATTGAAATGTATGTTGTTGCTCTGCCTTGTAGCTAACTTTCATGTACTCCTTATCAAATTCCACTTGTGCTAAATAGTTCCATAGTATTATTGAAGCTATCTACTCTCATAAAAATTTACCACTCAATTTTAATCTCTCTCTCAATGTCCAGTGGTGTCAGAGCTCGACATTATGATGTGAGGTATTGCCTAAAGCTAGCTTAAGAACTCACCATGGAAGGCTTGCAAAGAGAAATTCAATGATTACTTCTTAGCGTGTGGGAGTACTAGGATTATAAAGTCCATTCTTTCAACTTGAATGATAATCAAGAAAAACAAAAATGGAAAATATTTTTATCAAGTGACCAAATTATCATAAGCCCTAGTCTACTTAAGCAATAGAGGTAAATAATCCAACCTGATCAAAAGATTCTTATCAACAACCATAGATTACATCATCCAAGAGGACCACATAATTTTTAGCTGATTTTGCATAAGGGGTCAACCTTAAGCTTATATTGACTAACATAGAGCTTTGTAACTAATCAAATGCATTTTATGGCTTACAACTAATAGATAAAGCAATTGAGGAACAAGTAGGAATTGGCATTAACCATTATATAATAAGGCCATCTTGCAACAAATCACTCAATTAAAGGGCACACATCATTCCTTAACTTAAATAAATTATTTAAGCCTAATCACGTGAATACACTTGACATAGCATTGGTTCTTTATGAGCTTTAGACAAACTTAAATTTATCACCTTCGTTAAACTAATAGAAAGGATTGTTGTTAGATGGTTGGTTACTCTAAAAGCTTAAAGCATCATTGAACATTGGATATTTAAATTATTTCGATTTGAAACTGAAATCTTGCAAAAAAGCCCATTATAAGGGCACTTGCATGGTTGAACACGGTTGCATTGGAGTCAACTCCATCACTTGCTGATGGATGATAGGATCAATGGTTTAACAAGTATTTGGCTTGACTTAAGCATTGATCGTGTTATAGAATTTATCAACTTTACCCACTATTTAAAGGATTGGGCTTGAGAATTGAACTTACAGTGGTTGAGAGCTGTCTTTCAACAAAGAGGTCCTAGATGGCTGGTTACTCTAAAAGCTTAAAGCATCATTGAACATTGGATATTTAAATTATTTAGATTTGAAACTGAAATCTTGCAAAAGTGCCCATTATAAGGGCGCTTGTATGGTTGAACACGGTTGCTTTGGAGTCAACTCTGTCACTTGCTGATGGATGATAGGATCAATGGTTTAACATGTATTTGGCTTGACTTAAGCATCGAGTGTGTTATAGAATTTACCCACTTTACCCAATATTTAGAGGATTGGGCTTGAGAATTGAACTTACAGTGGTTAAGAGCTGTCTTTCAACAGAGAGGTCCTAAATTCAAGGATATGCAGTTTGTGTGTGTTTGAGTGTGTGTGCTTGAGTGTGTGTGTAAAAAAAAAAAAAAAAGAACTTACAGCTTGCTTTGTAAGCAGGTGGCTCTCAAAGATTCCAGAACATGTTTGGGTATGTTCGATATTGCATCATAATGGACATCTATTATGAACATGCCAGTCAACATTTCTTGCCATACAAAAGTTTTTGAACTATATGATTGAGTACGAAAAAATATATCACATGTTTCCACAAACTTTTAAACCAACGAGCTCAGATTGCTTTCTAATTGTGAGCAGGTTTCCACAAACTTTTAAACCAACGAGCTCAGATTGTTTTCTAATTGTGGAATGTGATTAAGGAGACTCAGAAACGCTGGTGCAACTTTTGTGAAAACGCATAAAGGAGGTTTTCACTAAAACTAGAGGGTACAAGGGACAGACATCGGATCCTGATAAGTCACCATAAAGAAGCCCAAGAAACATTGCCAGTCAAATATGATTAAACAGTAGTTACCACGAGGCATAAAAACTTCGAGTAAAATTAACAGATCCAATTAGTTGCATGAGCACCTACTTTTTCAGGGGGAATGAAACATTGGCCATTTGGTTTAGCAATTTTTGTAGCTAAGCGAGCAATGAGCAAATTTCCAGCAATCCCAGCACTTGCTGTGCATTGGGTGGTCTCCACAATTTCTTTCCTTATCATTGATGCAAAGTTCTCAGGGTCATCGTAATCACATTCTGTAATATCAAGAAAAGCTTCATCACAGCTTAATGCCTGCATATCAAACATAAATATTTATTTTATCCGCAGCAAAGAAGCCAAGTGAAGCAGGAAATAATTTCCTAGCGCTATTTGTAACTCCCACACAAAGATGCTTGAATGGCTAAATATGTCATTTGGACATTTAAAAAAAGAGGCAATTTCATTGTACAGCGTTTGAAATGGGATTAGACTCCAACCTGAACATTGTTACAATGTTTGTGCAATATACTGTGGAACTGATCAGCAACCTGCAAGCTCTCAGAAAAATAAATTTAAGAAATAATAATATGAATGAGATTAATCAAACTTAATGCTGCAAAATTGATGAAAAATAGCCAGATTAAAATTTTAAAAATGTATAATCACCTCTTCATATGCAATAAAATCATAAGGAAAGACAAAAAGGTTAGGGCAGCAATTCTTAGCGTCTCGTACAAACATACCAGCTCTAATGCCTGACGAAGGATAATATATTAAACGATAATATTTAAATAGTACTCAATACTAAGTCATTAGAGGATCAACCGTAGAAAGTGACTTGGGAACAGAAAATCACCATAGCCACGAGCAGGATAATTAGCAGAAGAAATTTCAGCTGTTCCTTTAGAATTGTTTGAATGGCAAACAGCGACTGGCTTATCAATCAGCTCAGGATACTTTCTTAATATAACTGAAACAAAAAAGCAATCCTGGAAAAGCAGGAGAACTATTAATGTTGAATTCCAAGAAAAAAGTGTCACAAGTAAAAAATATTCTAAAAAACTTCTTTCAAAAACAAATTTTAGTCCAAAAACTGCCATTGAAGCAATGTAAAATGTCACAATATATGAAGAATGATTACCATATCAATGTGGATAATGTAAGATTTATTTGTGGAAATGGAACTAGCATTATCCTTGCTACAATTTCGCTCAAGTGTATTACAAAATCGTCTACGGTATCTATTTCTCCAGGTCCCAATGAAGTGCAGCCTTGAATGCTGAATCCAAGAAATAGAGATAAGCGAGAATTCCAGTAAGATAAAAACTGAGACAAACTATGAACAATTACAACATCTCTAGCCTTCTCAAAACATAGAAAATGCAAAAAAAAAAAAATGCAGAAAAGAAAGAACAAAACAACTAAATTACCAAATGAATTAAAAAAAATCATGAGGTACTACCCAAACTAAACGTCTAAACTCACTCTTATCTCCATCGAATTAAAAGACATTAAAAAAGCAATAAGCTCTCATGAAAACTCTACACAAGAAAGCAGTTTATGCATTAATATTTCTTCTTCGCAGATAGTTAAGCTTTTGGAAAATAAATATGTAAGTTTTGGACTGGGGTATTTCCACCCTCATCTTCGATCAAGCCAACCTCAAAATACTTTCTCACAAAAATTACATCATGATTACAACTCATTACATACATAGTGTTATTATATCCTTCCCAATAGTCACATGTGTTTCATATAAATCATGAAGCTGCTCGTACAGTTCCTCGGTAACTGACAGCATGGCATCATCTGTTTTCAAGATCTAGTACAGACAAACAGACATATTGGTAGATTTGATAACACGGACTGGGAAAGAAGCCAGCATTGGCAAAGTTAACATCATGACCCATTAGCAAAAAAAACAGAGAAAACTTAAGCTAAGGCAATAGATAATTTATCTGACTTTTCTTGAAATAAATTTTTATGTATAGATAAGGTGAAGCTTTGGTGGAACATTGTATTTATGAAGCAAACTTCAGTCTCTCTGCCAGGGAAAAGAGAAGTATATGAGATATAAACAAATAAAAGCGCATCCCATCAATGTTTTCCAATGCACCTACAAAATTAAAATCATTTAATCATTGTTCATCAAAAATGCAAATCACATAGGCATTCAACACCTGTTATTATGCCAATAAGTTGAAGGAATTTTTAAGGCCTGAGTATGTCCAACCGAGTCATACTTGGTCAGACAGAAAATGATGGTTATCAGCCACATCATAATTCATCTTAGAAAAGGGCATTATGGCATGTTAACATGTTCTGAGGAGTATGAGACTTCTGACAATATCCATGCTCTCTAGTTTTATCAAACATCTAATTACTCGCATAATGAATTTTTATAAATAAACTATTAGAAGTGCATCTAATGAAATTGAGTGTATTATAAGCAAATGCAACAAAAGTTTGGCAGGCCATATAAAGATGCTGCAATGCTACAATTGAAGTCCAGTCATTTTTCGCTTCTTTTTGCTTCTATCTTACCAAATACCTTAACCAAAGATGAAATCAATATGGCAAATTCAGGATCATTCTAGAAAATCAAAGTGTATGACTGAAATATGAGCAAGGAAAAAATTATTTCTATTCATATGGTTCTAAATTTGTTGAATGACATTAATAAAGCTCAAATAAAACTATATCCTTTGAGCTGAGGGATGATTATACTATATAAAGTAATTCTACAAATGCCAATCTCATTCAATGTAATTTTCAGTAACTTCAATTGTTGCAGAATGCATTCTTTGATTACATACATCTCACATCCACAACTATGGAATTATCCACAACATTTTATTAGCACAACCTACATACAGTTGAGGATTAAAATTTCCACCATTAATGATGTATAGAAAACAAACCAACTGAGCAAAATATGATGCAATTTTATCAAAAAGTGAAAGAACAAAAGCTTTGAAACATCACACAAAGCTCCTGTTGTACAAAAAATTCAGTGAAAAGGTAAAAGAAGGCAGCAAAATATGTCAACTGTCAAATTCGAAACCTGAAAGTCTAAGCACAATTCAAATACATGGCAAGTATTCTCACCATAATATCGAAGCAGTTATTATTGACAATAAGTGGCAAGAAAAACTTCCGGTAAAACTAAGAAATATGCATTTTACTAAAAAAGCATGCATCTGGAATATGATCTTGTAACTTCACTGAATACGAGATGGGAAGAAAATAAAGTTTTATAGTTTCCTTATATTGGCACAACACTATGTAGACCCAATTGAAAATAAGATTTTGTAAATAACCACACTCAACAAAATATAACTGATTTAATACAGCAGCGGGTGATTTAAAAAATTATGGCTCGAATCGATTAACTTGCAGCACTTGCACTAGAAAAAATAAATGCCAGAAAGGTTAAGTCTGAGTGACCATAATTTATAGATCATTTACTAGAAAAACTATGCTCAGATCCTTAGATATCACCTCTCTATATTCCCTATGCCTTCTGAAACACAGATTCACGTGACCTCTTACATCATATCATCATTTTAAATTGATGTTTTACAGTTAAGTTATCAACTAATGTTAAAGGATAGATCACCCAATTTTTTAAAAGTGTTGAAGGTCGACATCCTCATGCATGCAAAACACATGACATTGCATAAATATATGAATCTGTAAGGAATATTTATAAAAGCATGTCTGCAAATAAATACGAATTATTACATTACAAGCTAAGGCATTGCCCGTTCAAGCCCCGAGTTTGACAAAGCCAAACTATGGTCCATCTAGTTATGGCCCACACTGATCCTCCAGGATTACCTGTTTAAAGCACTTTGGTCCAATCTTTTTTAATAAAAAAGGTTATTAAATCTCAGTTAAAAAAAGGAAAATGAATTCCTCTATCATTATTTTTTCACCATGTTTCAAACATAATATTCATTTCATTTGGTCCATTGACAATGAGTAATTTAACTTCCAATTATAACGAACATAGCAAAGGAAGTAAATAATGAGATAGACTTAGGTGCCTATTTTTGTTACAAAGAGAAAAATCATGTGTAAAGGAAGAACTAAAAAAGTAAGAGGAAAAGGTTGAGATAATCAAAATAATAACGACAAGGGGAGGAAGGTAAGGGGCGATGAGAGGGAAAGAAAAGCCTCAAAGCTTAGTGATAAAGGATCAACTTATCACAAAAGAACATGGAAAAGGAAAGCCATTTTTTCTTTTCATAATTAATCATCTTGAAGTAAAATATAAGGGAACTATAAAAATCAGTACTCACAATATGAAGGAAGATTTCTACAGCATCTTAAGTCTAAGATTTTGTCGACTCCAATGAGAAGTGAGTGATTAAATTGCATCATAGCTACAGCATCATAAAAATGAAGGAGCTTCTCTATAGTCTCAAGCAACTGACATAATCTCAACTGTCATCACCAAGTTACATGCTAGCAAGAGGTGAGAAGAAAGAAGGAACGAGATTAGTTGGACTCTTCGCATGGAAAATGGACTGGTAAATAGACCATGGAAGTAACCAAGATCAAAATCTTAAACATTTTTTACCTAACATAAGGTTTGTGTTTTTTTTTTTATTATTATTATTACTTTTAACGATCTTACATTGACATTTTACATTAACCATAGTATTTCACTTAACGTTTCATATTTTTAATTAATTTAATAGAACAAATTTAAGTCAAATCTCAAGAAATGCTTAGAGACTTATGCATCCCCACACAAAAAGAAAACACCTCAAAAACCGATTTGCAATTTCAAACCTTAGTCACACCTAGTGAGAACCTAGATATCGTAAGAAACTGTCAATAACCCTTAACAAATTTACAAAATTTCAAGCTAACCAGTTTGCATCCAGAAAAAAGTCAAATAGTGGGTTTTCAGGGAACTTTTTGAAGCTCGGTAGACTGTATGTTGGCATACAAACTTTCAATAATCAAAGTATTTCCTTCCGATAAGCTATGTTGTGAATTACAATTTGAGAAATAACTCATCATGATCAATGACACTAGCATTATCCCAACTACTTGGAATTGCTAAAATATTTAGATGTTAAAACGATAAACGATTCCAAAAATTTTACCTTGAAGTAGTTTTCCACAAAATCTGGATCGGTAAGGGTTGAATGATGGACATCAGAAGCTTGTAGGCATTTTGGATTAGTAGGTTCTTCAGAACTTACGGCATCAACACTTACATCATCAATTCGACTGCTGAGGTGAATGGAAAGCTGAGTTGAAGTTGCATTAGATGCCTCTACTTCAGTTCCCTCACCCAACAAAGTAGTAAACTGTGCACCTTTCTCAAGCCCAAATTCATCATTTACTTGGATGGGTTGATCAAAAACTTTACTTTCTAGTGGTAAAGGTGTGCCCTCAGATTTCTCCAAGTATTCCGGATCCACTTCATCATTGGGATCAGAAGAGACTTCAGCATCTTTAATACTTGAGATGTTTTTGCATCTAAGAAAAGCAGACAACTTCGTCTGTTTATATATTTCACTTGATTGCTCAACAATTTGGTAGGGTGACCCTTCAGGAGTACATGAAAACAAGGAGCTCAACATTAAAGCCCAAAAAAAAAATGCAAACATATATAGGGAGCTCCTAAAGTAAAGATAAACTGCATGTTCTTGTCACCGCAATCAACATTTTTCAAGAGATATGTTCATACAGAGTAATTTCCACTACTATACTGAACCAACATAAGAAGATAAGCAAACAGAAATTCTACTGTGGATATCAAAATTAAAGCAGTTCACATTTTCACAATTACAATCACTTAGATAAATATGTTTGAAGCAATGCATGCAGGATGTTTCTCCAAGAGATGATAATTTAAAGAAGCTTTGAGATGGAAAAAACCATCTAAGAAAACATAACCATGTTTGCAGCATGTTTCTTATGAAATGAATGGCTTCCTCCATATTTTTTAAAAAAAAACATGTGTTTCTCCAAGAGAAAAATGCACTAGAAAGACACAGATAGCCTAGTAGAAGAAAACACGTACAGTTCAAAAGTTTGTTTGCAGCGACAGAATCCACCACCCATGCTGGTCTCAAGACCGGCAAACCTCGGCTGAACGCCCTAACAAATACAATAAGAGAACTAAAACCAGAAAACCCAATTCATACATAATTTTCCACAACGCTTTAATCTACTAACCTAAAATTCCTCATTTTGCTATCAGGAAGATTGCTACATATGATATGGCTCACACGTGACCTTGAGAAGTAGTTCTCGAGTCGCCCTCCATGCCTCAGCATATAAACCCTAAGTTCCTAGAGAAACAAACGTCCAAATAATCCAATTCATAATTTAAATAAAGAAAGATGTTCCAAATAAGAGAGGAGAATGAATAGAATAGCGGCAAAAATAACCTGGCTGGATGGAACAGTGTGCCCATCGACAAAGATAGAGACGCCGTGGAAGATGCCCTTGCCTTTCCCAGAAGACGAGGCCTCGCAGTTCAAGATTGAGGAACTCGAAGCTTCCTCTTCAAATTGAGACCTAAGCTTGCGATTCTTCTCCGCCATGTAGCTTCCGAAATCAGTAAAGGAAGATCTCTGGAACGAGGTTTTAGGGTTGGGTTTCCTCCTCTTCGCCGAGAACGATGAAGCGGATGATGAAGAAGAGGATCTCATGGCGGATTAAAGACAAGGAAGACAGGGTTTTTGAACGTTGAGGAAAGGGCTTCGCGGTAAGGAGTTAAGGGGGAAGCGGAGGATATATAAAAACGGAGATTAAAAAATAATGGGGAAAATCTGCCATGGTTTTATTCTAATTTAATTATTTCAATAAAAAATGTTAATTTTATATTTTTTTAAATACAATAACAACAAACCCTTAGGGTCCGTTTGCGGCAATTTAGTTGGTGTGGTTTCGTTTTGAAAACGCACCTAGCATGTTTAGGTAAACTGTGTTTTGGCAGCTTATGCGTTTTCAAAATGCTGGAAATAGTATTTTCACACCGCATATATCTAGGTGTTGCGGAAGTTTTCTGGCTACGGTCTGACTTTTCAAACAAAATAAAAATTTGTAATAGTTATCACACCTAGCTTATCAGCACATTATCAATAAGCTACAGCTGCCCCAAACAGACCCTTAATCCCACTACATGGGATCGGCTACATGAATCTTTTTTCTCCATTGCGTCCTATTCAGTGTCATATTTTCATTTAGTTCTAGC
>NW_018164444.1:74429770-74453996 GCF_001263595.1 Phalaenopsis equestris
TATATATATTGTATAAATAGTTTTTAGAGAATAGATAAACAAAAAAATGACTATCATAAGAACTAATATATTAATATTTTATATCAATAATGACATTTAAATTAAAAACTCAAAATATTAATGATATTAAAATTAAAAACTCATAAACAATTTTGATATTAAAATTATTTTAAATGTAGGAGGATTAATATTGCCTTCGGATGCCAATCATATGAGCAATTGATCAATCATAAGAGACTAATCCAAGAAGAATGTAACTAATCATGAAAATCCAAAATAAAGAGCACGATAAAGATCGATTTTATTATTTTATGAAAGTCATGTGAAAATCTATGTATTTGTAATATGTGTTTGTGGACAACTACAATAGCTTAAAATTTAAAATTTAAAATTTAAAGCCTTTCAATATTGACATTTGGTTTTTTAAATTATAATAGGGAAATTTTTAAAACCAAAAAAATAATTATTTTTTGTAAAATTTATTCAAAGAATCAACTTTAACATAGAGCGGCGAGTCATAACCTCTTTGGACGGTGGTTATGGGTGGCTAAACATGTGTAATCACCTTCTCCATTTATCCCCACACTTGGTCAGCCCTCTCCTCTTCCCTCTATTTTATAATCTTTGAATTATCTTATTGTAAAATCATTATATTTATTGGTAGAATTAAAAAAGTTTGATTTTATTGTGAAAATATATTCATTGAGAAAAACTAGAGGGGATTGACTTAGTGACCGGTCTCTCCATGAAACAAGGTTTAGTGATCTCCTTCAGATAGTCATTTTGTTGAGTGATTAGATTATCTTTTTATTCTAAATATTACTTATTTTATGTTATACTATTATTATACTATTTTGTTCTCTAAATTTTTGTAAATTTTGTATTTTTAGCTCACTAAATACTAGCCCTCACCCATTTAATGTTTCTAGTCAGAAACTTCATGTAGCAAGACCAAGCCTTGTATTAAAGATCAATTGGTAGCCTTAAGCCATTTGAAATTACTTGCAAAAACTCAAAACATAGTCTTAGTACTTTCTTGTACCATATATAAGTATTTTCCTTGTGTTTCTGGAATATCGGATCAGTCCACAAAAGTCTTAAACTCAAACTAAACAATTGACCTAATTAGGTTTTGGATACATAGCCTCATTATAAATACTAATCATATGAGCAAAGAATTAATTACAAGGGCCCAATCTAAGGAGAACGTAGACGATCAAAGAGTTCAACAATTAAAAGTATGATGAAACACCTTATTAAAATATTTTTTATTTGTAATGTATTTGTGAACATTTGCAGTAGCTTAAATTACTTCACGTAGCAAGACCAAGCCTTGTATTAAAGATCAATTGGTAGCCTTAAGTCATTTGAAATTACTTGCAAAAACTCAAAACATATTCTTCGTACTTTCTCGTACCATATATAAGTATTTTCCTTGTGTTTATGGAATATTGGATCAGTCCACAAAAGTCTTAAACTCTAACTAAACAATTGACCTGGTTAGGTTTTGGATACATAGCCTCATTATAAATACTAATCATACGAGCAAAGAATTAATTACAAGGGCCCAATCTAAGGAGGACGTAGATGATCAAAGAGTTCAATAATTAAAAGTATGATGAAGAACCTTATTAAAATATTTTTTATTTGTAATGTGTTTGTGAACATTTGCAGTAGTTTAATTATTTAAATTTTAATTTCAAACCCTTAAAAATTACAAATTTTACATTTTAAATTATCATGGGAGACTAATTTAAAGTTAATAAAAAATAAAAATTCAATATAAAATTTGTTCAAATAGTAAATTTCAACATAGAGTGATCGTCCATAACTCTTTTGATGGGTGGTTATACATGTGTAACTACACTTTCCATCTTATTTGCACGCTTGACTAGCCCTCCCATCTTCACATGCTTTTGTAATATTTGAATTATCTTATTGCAAAACTTTTATATGATTGATGGAATGAAATTTTAGGGTTTGGTGTTATTATAAAAATATTTTGAGTGAGAAAAGGGAATTGGCCTTGTGGTTGGCCTTGCCATGCAAAGAGATTTAGTGGTATCTTTGAACTAGTGACTTTGGTGAGTGATCGTGTTATATTTTTGTTCTGATCCCTCTTTTTTTCTTCTTGTAGTTTTTCTATAATATTATTTTCCCTATCATTTTGTGATTTTTTTCGATATTTCAGTTCATTAAATTCTAACCCAACCCAACTTAAAGATTTTTGCAACAAGAACTGGTCTTCTTTTAAAAGGTTGATTTTTGGCCTCAATCCCCCTTAAAGTATTGTTAAATTCTCCATAATTTCTTTGAAGAAGTTTTGCTACAATATACAAGTGTTTTCCTAGATTTTCTTGAGCATTAAGTTAGTCCATAAAATCCTAAACTCTAACTAGTCAATTTGGCACGGTTAGCCTTTTTTGATACATAATCTCATTATATATTTACCAAAATAATATGCAAAAAATTCATAAATTTTTGAAATCTTCCATATTAACATTTGACTAATAATCTTAACATTTCACTTTATTTCAAGTCTTGGAGTTATCTTCATTTTCATTATCATAGTTTTGATTTTCATTTTGTTTACTTGAGTTGGACTATTTAAGTGCTTATATTATTCACTATGACACTTTAGACATTACTTCCACATAAAATCAAGCCACTCTATACTCTACACCATCATCCTAGGTTACATGGGTAATGTTTTATCTCATATTTGATCACTTCAGTTGTTCTACTTTCAAGCTACACATCAATAATCTTCTCAAGATTCTAAGTACACCACTTGCAAAAGTTATCCCCAAACTTCAAACCATATAAAAATGAAGAATATGTCTACTTTAGTTCAGCCTAGGATTTGATGTAAGAATCGACATGTCCTAAGTTTAACATGCTTAATGAAGGCTTAAACGCAATAGCCTTAGTTGACTTTATGGCTTGAGTAGAAAATTAGTGTTGGGATCGCTGGTTAAAAACTTTTGTGGATTATAAATAATATATGACTTGGCTTGAAGCTTGGAAATAACTAGGTAGGATCGCTGGTTAAAAACTTTTGTGGATTATAAATAATTATCGTGACGTAGCCCGAAGCTTGGAAATAACTAGGTAGAGGAAATAACTAGGTAGGAACATACGGATGGGCAGTGATAATCATGCTTCTTTATTTTCCTTTTAATAACTAACATTTAATCAACCAAAAATGAATGAGTGAGTCGCTAAAGAAACGAATATAAATTTAAAAAGTTGATATTTACCTTATTTCGGGTCGTCTGCATATGTTATAAACATCTATTTCTCTATTACTCATCTTTAATTCTATTCATCTACTTATGAATAAATGTATGTTTGCTAGATTTAAAATAGTACGCAGCAGTCCGTGAGTCGCTAAAGAAACGAATATAAATTTAAAAAGCTGATATTTACCTTATTTCTGGTCGTCTCATATGCTATAAACATCTATTTCTCTATAACTCATCTTTAATTCTATACATCTACTTATGAATAAATGTATGTTTAATAGATTTAAAATAGTACGCAACAGCCTAATAACTTCATAAGTAAATAATTATGCAACTGTTTATACAAAATTATTAACATGCACTATGAATAATGAAAATAGCATATACATGAATGCTTGTATGTGCATATTAAGAGGGGGATTTCATAGCCTTATGGTACTAGCAGAAGACGACAATGTGTCTGTGCGCGTAGATGTTTTTCCACTACTGCTAATAATTTTGATATTTAAATCGCTAACTGCTATTGTTAATTAGAAAATATTGTTCATAAGCAAGTAGGC
Source organism: Phalaenopsis equestris (assembly GCF_001263595.1). Taxonomy (NCBI): domain Eukaryota; kingdom Viridiplantae; phylum Streptophyta; class Magnoliopsida; order Asparagales; family Orchidaceae; genus Phalaenopsis; species Phalaenopsis equestris. The sequence goes on from NW_018164444.1 coordinate 74,433,576, forward strand.
ACATTTCTACCTAAAACAATCATATAATTTAGATCTCATAATGCTGTGTTGATAGAAAAAATATCTGTCATGAGTGTTTTAGGTTATATTTTGACGGTACTCCTAAGACTTATTTTGAAGTTAAGATTATATAGAAAAAGTGAAGTTAAAGATTAAACTTTAAAGAGTAAAACTAAATTTAATGCATATAAAAGTATAAGTTATTTTCATTAAGGAAATACCATGAAGTCATAATTAGATTATTATATGACTTTGAATAGTGAAATATGAAAGACCAACAAGCATTTTTTTTTTCTTTGGTTTACTATAATTAGAAGTGTGGTTGCTTCACCAGGTTATGTTAGACAACTCGTTATATTATTTTAATATTTCATTCAAGTCTTAAACTTTTAAATGAGATAAATACTAGAATAGTATAATTAGAAGTGTGGTTGCTTCACCAGGTTATGTAGACGACTCGTTATATTATTTTAATATGTCATTCAAGTCTTAAACTTTTAAATGAGATAAATCCTAGAATAATTAATGTGTTCAAAAGGCAATATCAGTAATTGAAGAAGTGAATTTTTTATTGTTATGTAAAATGCTTTCCTTAGTAGCTCTTTTAATAATTTTTTAGATATTAAGCTATCAGTGATATACATAAAATACTTAAAACTTAATTTCACTGTTTGACCGTTTGTTATCGCATTGGTTAATTCTAAGTCTTAGACTGAGTCGAGATAATAATTATGTCTAAATTAAACTTATAGTGTTCATAAATTTTCAACGGAGTTAAGATGATCAATTGGCTCATAAAATAAAGCTTCATTTTGTTGGTTTAAACAATCGATGATGACAACAACAACAACAACAACAACAACAACAACAAAACCATCGATGACAACCTTCAACAAAATTTTTCTTGGATTTTTCATTGAATGTACAATAGAAGAATGGTAAAATTGTGTGCAAGCGAGTTTTTAAAAGAGTCCACATTAAGAGAAACTAAGATTTTGTAATACATAAGCCTATAATTCACTAAATTGAATTGGTTTGCATAGATCACTAGACCTCTTCAACTAGTGGACAACAACCCATCTCTTTCTCACTTGGAACCAACTTCAACATTTCAGCAAAAATAACATCAAGTTCTTTTACAACAGTCCATTTCAAGTTACGCAGAGAGGGAAGAGGTAGAAGGAAGGGGCAGGCCAAATTTTTGAAAATAAGAAGGGAGATTGTTAACCACCATATAAACTCCAAATTTATTGACAAGCCACACAAGAACAAAAATGGGTTATTTTCTCTACTCTATCCAAATAAATATTTTTAATAAAATTTAAATAATATTTCAAAAATCTTTTAAAATAAAAATATCAGAATATAAAATTTTAAAGCTTTCAAATTTCAAATTTTATAATATATAATTAAAAGTTTAGAGTTCTGCACATGAGCACAAATTCCAGTTTGCCTTGCTCTTTTGCTATGAGCCTTTGGTCAGTTGTCACTCCTTGTTTTGAGTTTGAGTTAAAAGATTTTCTCTATTTCTCCATTGGCAACTTGTGGCATATTTCTCAAGAAACTTCCTAGTTCAATAAGAATACATTTGAAATGATTGTTATTCATACTATATCCCCTTAAAACTAAAGCATTCTGAAGTGAATAGCCAAATGACCTCATAACTCTTTTCTTTTAATCAAAATATCATTTACTTCTATCTTCTAAACACATTGTCCACCACTCTCTGATGTATTACCCAAATTAACTAGGATAAAATGACATGAAACTCCTTCAAAACATTACTTCAACTTATTCTACATCAATCTAATTTCAAACTAAACAAATTTATATAACAGCCAAACCTTTCCATGGAATGGGCTGCTTGGACCAAGATTGACAATAAATGAACTAATACTTTGAAGTAAATCTTTTTGCTAAAGCTTAATCAGACAATGGTTAAACTGGAGCAAAATTTTTAGAACTAGATATTAATGGAGGTTGAACATGGACGCAGTCATTCAAGTATGCTATCAAGAAATGAATTTGCTGTTTGCAGGTAGCTAGACTATAATTTCATAAACGTTTTTAATGAAACTTAGTTGCTTATTGATTTAGTTAAATATATTCTTCCATTTTTCAAGCATTCCATGGATTTGAAGGATTGTGTATTTTACAAATGTAACGAGAATGAACATATGAATAAACTTATTAAATGGATACGTTAAAAACATAATATTATTTGATGTTAAGGCTCAAGCATCATAAAATATTAGAAATAAAATGGAGAAAATGATATTAGTTTTAAAATACATTAACATATAACTACAACAACAACAACAACAAAACATCCCAACTAAGTGGGGTCGGCTACATGAATCTTTTTCTCCGTTGAGTCCTATTTAGTGTCATATCTTCATTTAATTCTAATAAATTAAGATCATTTTTTTTTTTAATACAATAAGCCCAAATCATCCTAGGTCTACCTCTGCCTATCTTAAATAAGTCGAATCTAAGACATCCAATCTTCTAATTGGTTAATCAAATGGTCAACGTTCAATGTGACCAAACCATCTACGACGACTCACTCTGATTAATATATAACTATTTAAACTAAATTAATGCTCAATTTTAAATTTAAACAAAAGAATATAGATATTAATAACAATACCAAATCAATTTTTAAAATTCCCAAGACATGGTCCAAGGACCGGAGTCGATGTTGGGAATCAAACAGGGTGGTCGACATAATATAATTTTATAATCACAACAGGAATCAGATCTAAATTTATATGCATGATGTTGGAATGACAAACCAATTTACTCGACCACCAGCACCATTTTTTTTTTTCTAGGTGAATATCAGAAGAAGATTAAATGGCACTCAAACGACTATGGATCATACCATCTCACAACAAAATAAAATTTGCTAGAAGATAAATTACCTGACACATTCTCAATCGAAATCTCCAGAAATATAAAAACCATAATCCGGGGGTGAAAATGCAGATTAATAACAGAACTTGGAATTTCAAACACACCAGTTTTATTCTCCTAAAAGAGTTTAACTTTAAAGGGGAGCAGACAAAGTATAATGTTGCATCGCTGTAAATGAAATGGAAACTAAATAGTGAGAAATAAAATCTTCCTTGTTTCTTCAACAGGCAAACATAGCTCACAAAATGGTTGGATAACAATAAAATTCAATATTATGATCACCCTACCCTTGTGTTTCCTTGCAGTTTGCTAAAGACTCCAACTCCCTGCAGAACGAAACAGTAAAAACCAAAGTAGTCAGGCAGTAGCTTTTAAATGATGGAGCGAGATAGAGAGAGAGAGAGAGAGAGAGAGAGAGAGAGAGAGAGAGAGAGAGAGAGAGAGAGAGAGAGAGAGAGAGAGAGAGAGAGAGAGAGAGAGAGAGAGAGAGAGAGAGAGAGAGAGAGATCACAAAACATGTACTTAAGATATGAATTATCATTTAAGATGCAAATTTGCAATGAGAAACAGATGCGATCATCATTAAACGAAAATGAATTCCGTTTGAGCTATTCTGGCAATCACCAGATTCTGAAATGCAAACAGTAGTAAATTCACAAAAAAAGTTATTTGATTAGGATGGTGCAGCTGGCCTCAATTCACATAGTGGATCATTAAGGTGAGGGAATGATTTACCGCAACAAGTAATCGTGTTATCAGTGCTCTATCATTAGTGTAAGTTGCTCACACTAATGCAAAGTTTCATTGCCTCCAAATTTAGGAATAAGTTTTAAAATGCAAAAGGTTATATATCTGACAAAAAGAAAAAAAATCCATTAAAGGGCACATATTTAGATAGAGTAATGAATTTATTATTGAAAGAAAATAAGGAGACCAATTAAATACAAATGAGAAATCATGGCAAAGAAATAAGTATTGAATACTATCAAATCAATTTTTAGACAAGAATCTACTATTAGATGATCATTTATAGACCGGGGAAGCACACATACAGAACATTTGACACAATTGCCAAACGTCCACAAGCCAATATTTCCAAATTCCATCCATTTATTATCTTCAGGGTGATTAACTCTTTTCATTACCTCTTTCAACTTGTCATCAACTTCCTCCCCCTTCCACTTAAAGCTTCTAACTCCTCACTGTCTCATTCTTCGTTCAGTAATGGTTGATTTAGCTCAGTTTACTACTCAATTCAAGCTTAAACAAGAACGTAAATCATTACTGGATTTCAATGAAACTCCGCCAACAGAGAATCAAGTCTAAGCAAGCCAAATCGACAAAACAGACAAGCAAAAATAACAAAATGGCACGGAAGAGAGAAGAAAGAATTGATGGGTGAAGGAGAAGAACTCGCTATAGAAATTGAAGAATAAAATAACAGGGGTGAGGGATCTAATGATGACAGCAATGACGAAGGGTTCGCTACAACTACAACAAAAGAAGCATTCTGGCATTGCATTGCTGCAGTTGATAAAATGGAAAAAGAGAGCGAAAAGCAAAAATCACATTCCCATCCTCAACACCAAAAAAATAAAAAAATAAAAAGAACTAAGAACCTAAAAAAAGAAAATATAGCAAGTTTCAATGAAACACCTCTAATAAATGGTATTGGATTAAAAACATCTAAATGAGATCCCCTTACAAATACATTTTCAAACCAACACAAAGCTACAAAAATGCTCCATGCATTACAAAGATGCCTTGTTTAGGGTCTGATTAGGGAAGCATTTCCATCGTTTTACTTTCGAGAAAGCTGCCAAACTACAGCAAACAATTTTATTTTTATTTTATTTATTTATTTATTTTATAAGCGAATTTTTACAACCAGATGTACTAAAGTTTATTATAAGAAAGATGTCTTACTTTTTCAAATGAAGAAAACATTATAACATCCTCAACAGCTTTCAAAACAATCTATTTTTGCCTACTACAGTTCTGCATCTAATTTTACAAACAATAGTAACTCTCAAAAACCGTTGTGAACGTTATAAATATTTTTTTTAAGAAAGTCAAACTTTTTATGGCTAAAATACTTTAGCATATTCGGTTTTAAAAGCAGAAAATTAGGTGACCCAATAATGGTATAAATATACTGAATTTAAAAATGAAAAGCATTATATGCGTGTATTAAAAATGACGAGATTGTAAGGCTGCTAACATTAATATTATTTATTGAAAAAACAAACAAGATGGACAAAATTGGAGGATTATTGAAGAAAGTGACGTACAGGAACAAAAATTTAAAATAATCAAACACTTTATAAGTTATTTCAATTTTAGTTTATTTAATTTCTATGATTATTTTTATTTTAAATTAGATGACATGATTATTAAGGGTCACCTAAATTCAAATTGAAATTAGTTTGGTTTTTCTTGTGTTTCTATTTCAATATATAGGAATATATGACTTGTAATCAAATTATTGAATGATAAATAAGAAACCTAGACATCCATTAAATTTATACAGCAAAATATATCGTATCAGAATTTCTTGATGGTAATTATATCAAAAGTCTAGTAAAAGTTATATGAATTTCTTGCACCTCTTACATAACATCAATAAAGCTAAAACAATTGACCTATATGAGACGCATAGACTATGCCTGAAAGATACATCATAATTGTAATAAATTAATTATTAGTTGAATTTACTCAATTTACTCGGGAATCAACATCATTAATTTATTGATTTGTTTCATAAAGCTTATAAGCATCTAAGCATGCAACATTATCATGGACATATTTTACAGATGGGTGGATAAACCATAAGATTCATATGATCATAACGTTAGATCATTTATCATCTTAAGTGGTATCAATTTACGCATTTCCTAGTACAAATATCATTTAATTGTGCTAGATAAAGCTATTGAAGAATCATATAACTATCATGTATGTGACCCGTGGTTACAATTAGCCAGATAATAACTTTATTTATCATCCTAATCATCAGTAATCTCATTGATATTACAAATCATCTTTATAAGATACTAATTATGATGGACAAAACTCTTATGAAGAATATGAGCGCCCTTAGGCATATAATCATAACATCCATTCCAATCCAATACCATTTATCATAGTCATAAATCATATTATAAATATAATTTTTGAACTCAAAAGTTCAGAATGTGTGAATTTCAGACGCGCAGGCAATGTTGTTACCTCCACCATTTCCAAACATAATACTTTTTGATGAGCTAATTTATAAAAATTGTTACTGTGATGATTCAAGTTTTAAATATAAGCTTAACCATGAAGATCAATCATCAACAATTGAGCTGCTTGTTCAGCACTCAGAATGCGCCTAAGAACTATTCCTGAACAAAAGTCGAAGACAGTGTCTGAGCCTGAATTGAGAGATTTTATGTTATTGCTTTTACTGAGATGAATTAATCAGCTGATTTACAGGTTATGGCATCCTCATAAAATCCTTCTCCAACTATACTGTTAGAAGTTATATTAGAAAATAATTTATTCTTGTGAGAAGTATGAGGAGTTATGTCATTTCCTATTTTATATTTATTTCCTTGGATTAGGAGTTATTTTCGTTCCTATTTTATGTTATTTCATTTATCTCCAAATAATTAATATGAAAGTATTGGAGATATATTTCCTTTCATATGAATTATTATTATCTTTCTCATTTTAGGAATCATGCCAAAGGTTATTTATACCCTCCTCCAAATCAATGAAAAAACCCTCATTTAATTCCACTTAGTTCCGCATTATTATGAATTTCAACATGATATCAGAGCCTAATTTCGTACCCTAGCCACCAGTCCTCCTTCCACAGCCACCAGATTCCTTCCTGCCATCCTCAGTGCGGAAAGGGAGGGGCACTCGTCTTGGTATTGGAAACAACAATTTTTTCTTCTTCTCTCCCCGCAGGCATAGGTTGTTAGCTTGCCCTTCCCAAGTCAAGAGCTTCGACTCTGCCGCCCTCACACGGGCAGCTTCTCCCAGCAAGATTTCTGCTAGACCTTTGTTGGTTGGCTCTCCCTCTCACTGGTGACCCTTCTCTGATGAGTTATGCGTCGATAACTTCTCTGATTTCCCTCCTAGCCCCAGGACTTTCCCGTTGTTCTTTTCCTGCAGTAGACCCTCATCCTGAGCTTTTTCCTATAGTAGGTCATTCTTCGGAGCTTCCCCCTACAGCATTCCAGCCTCCTGGTTTCCAACTGTTGGCTTCCCTTACTTTCTGCAGGTCCTTATTACTGGAGGTGCAGTATTTTCTCTTGGAGGTTCTTCCCGCTTTTTTTGGCGCATATTCCCTCCAGCAATCTGGCTTCCCTGATTTCATCCAGATGTCAAAATTTCCAGCAGTCCGGCTTCCTGATTTCCAATTGTTCCACTTTTGCGATTTCCTATAGCCGTTCAGTGCTAGTCCTTTCTTACCAATGCTCTGCATCCCTGCTGATGCCAAGCTTCTCAAGGAAGATCCACAGGCCCTCCTTCGAATACCTACTTCCCTGCAAACTCGCGCAGTCAAAGGCAATCACACTTTACTAGAAGTTAATATTTTCCTTCAGGTTGTCTACTTTCCTACAAACTCCCCTACAACATCACCTGTAGGAGACTTCTATCTAAATGCAGACACTACAGGAACTACAGTCAAAGACAACCGCAGTTGTCTACTTCAACATTATTTGCAGGAGCCTTCTGCCTCCCTACAGACACTGCAAGAATTGCAGTCAAAGACAACAACAGTACCAGATCTCTCTCGCCCATTGTTTGATGCTTTAAAAAATCCAAGTTGAAAATGGTTTTCAACCATGTTTCAACTTGAGTGGGAATGTTAGAAGTTATATTAAGAAATAATTTATTCATGTGGGAAGTAATAAGGAATAAATTATCTCGTGAGAATAAAAGTTATTTCATTTCTTATTTTATATTTATTTTCTTACATTAGGAGTTATTTTCTTCATTTCTTATTTTATATTTATTTCCTTAGATTAGGAGTTATTTTACTTTCTATTTTAGACTTTCCTATTTTATGTTATTTCATTTATCTCAAAATAATTAATATGAATTGATTAGTGAAGATATTAGGAGATATATCTTTCGTTTCATATTATTTAGGTTTTATAATCTTTCCTATTTTAGCATTCATGCAAAGGGTTATTTATATGCTCTTTCATATCAATGAAAAAAGTCATCGTTTAATTCCGCATTGTTCTGAAATTCAACATATACAGATAGATCTACATGTTCCAAAATAATTGTATACTTCCTCTCTAAAATTAGAAGCATTGGTTGAGTTTACACTACCATTGTTATCACTGCCATGTAACTATATAATCTATGCATTGATCAAATAAAGATGTACAAGTATGGTAAGCTCCAAACATAAAACATTTATATTATACATATGCTTAATTAAAACATACTAAAGATTCCAGATATGATCATGAGATAGTTCATCTACCGGCTCCACCATGAAAATCAAATTTCCAAGAGCTGTGAGATTCTTATTAGAAAAGTTTGAGCAAAGTGCCAAAATAGTCCCTGACTATTTACATGAGGTCGTTTTATATTTACATGAGGTCATTTTAGTCCCAAAGTTTATAGAAGTGTTAAATGGCTATTTACATGAGGTCGTTTTAGTCCCAAGAATTATTAAATTAGGCTCTAATAGTCCTCCATAGGGACTATTTTAGACCCAATTTAAAGAGAATGGGGGCCAATTTAGCACCTCTATAAACTTTGAGACAAAAATGACCCCAAGTAAATAGTTGGGGACAATTTTGGCACTTTGCTAAGAACAATTTTATTAGTTTTAAAGAATATGATGCAGCAAAATAATATTCTAATAATTGAAATTAATTTTGTATTTATTGCAGTTTTATTTATTTAATTATTTGGATTACTATTATTTTAAATTAGATAATGGGGTTATTAGAATTTATTAAGATTGGAATTACAAGTGAATTCAAATTAGTTTGATTTTAGCTTATGATAACCCTATTTGTATAATATAGAAGTTTTAATTGCTGGTAATTGAATTATTAAAAAAAAGTCAAACCAATTTTTTTTTTTTTTCTCACTCTCTTCTCTTTAGAGCTCTTCTCACTTAGATAACAAAAAATCTTGTTTTCTATCTCCCCTTCAATTCCTTTCATAGGATTCATTCTCCACATTAGCATTTCTCCTTTAGCCATGCATCAAAGCTTTTTTGAGCCCTCACAGAACCACAACTACCTTGAATTTTCTTGATTCCAAATATTTCCCTTCCACATCCTCTAGCTAGCTAAAATGAAAAAATTCAAAAAAAATAAAAAAAAAAAAGGGGATTAAAAAGAGACGTACAAAGCCATAGGATTTGGGTCAATTTGTTATCAAGACATTAATTTCTACATAAAAATATTACAATAACAAGAAAAATATTAAGAGATTTGCAATACCAGTATGCTAACAAATGTAGATTACCAAATGCCCATATAAAGGAGCAAAAACATGGACTTTGATAGACGTGCACAATGAAAAAACTCCCAAACTCCCAAATAGACTTTGATGGACTTTGATGGAGCAAAAACATGGACTTTGATAGACGTGCACAATGAAAAAACTCACAAACACATGATTTTATCCTCTACAAATCATATGAAAATTGATCGTTAGTTTGCAATCTAAATTGGCTATGCAATATTGGCATATAAGCTCAGAATCACCAAATAACATTGAAATTTTCAATGATATCTGAATGGGATTAATAGAAATAGCAAACCTAAACCCTAATAAAAATAATAATATAATAAAACTGGAGGTTCATGACTAAGAAATTGGCTGCAAAAAGCATAAGCACATCAACTTCAACAGCTTATAAATTATTACACCTCAAACTTAACAAACATCAACAAAGAAACAAGAATCACAAGTCTTCAACCATCATAAATTAATTGAATAGACTGAAAATGCCACTAAAATCAATTTTAAACATTAGATCAAGAAAACATCTCCGAAATTAATAAATTCTTATTTTAATCAATTTCCAACTTTAAAGAAGCTAGCGGAACACATACATTTGGCATGCAGAACAAATAATGCATGCGAACTCAAATTCGCAAAAGTATCACGACAGTAAGTGTGAAAAACTACCATTATAGTTTTGTCAAGAAATCTTATCCCACCTTGAGTTTCAACGTTATGAACGCTTTTTTCATGCAATTCTAGTGTTTGTCAGATGTGGTGTTATCACTAAATTTTTTTTTCATGCAATTCAAGAGTAAGTTGTTCTAGTGTTTGTCAGATGTGGTGTTATCACTAAATATTTTTTGCATGCAATTTTAACTTTAGTTTCTATAATCCTTTGTAGCAATGCCAGCCTGCAACATTTAGTTATATAGTTTCCTCCATACGTCTTTAGATTGATTCTATCTACCTAGTGCATTAGTTTGTTTTTTACTCCAAGTTGTATTTGCCCAAACCCAAGCCACAAAAATCATCCTTCTAGAATCTTATCCTCTATAAGTCCTACTCACAAAGCCTCTCCATCCTTGCTTGCTTTATCATACTCAACTTAGCAAATTTTATTACATGTATACTTCTGTTAGCTAATTCGTAGATGCCTAAGACTTGAAAATATGCACCATTATTAGACTCATTTCACCGATGGTATAATGATTTTGGTCACATCTCCATTTTAAAAACACCAAATTAATTCGACAAGTTATATCCTGTTCTATATTTTCACGCCCTTACATACTTAATACAAGACATCGAAACCTATTATGACCAAACAAATAATAGTTTATCCTCGAATATAAGGTTATCAATGATTCAAAAAATGAATAAGATGAGAACTTATTTGGGTTGATGCATTAACTATCAAGCCAGATGTATTAGCCCAAGTAATGTTAACAAGTTAAAAAATAAATATATTCAATGCATTTTAATATATATATATGTAAATGCATATTGAGTAAATGTAAATATGTATTTTTCCATAATTTTTAGTTAAAAAAGATTTGGGTCAATTAGTTAAAAAAGATAGCATATATTTTTCCATAATTTTTAGAGTAAATTCAATGCATTTTAATTATATAATAAATATATAATACAAAACTTTGCATATACATATATGTAAATGTAAATATGTGTATTTAACTGTATTTTTACATATTGAGCTCTTATAAAGCTTAAAATGATCAGGCTGTCTCTATTTTGTGCTCAACGAGCTCAATAAACAAACAAAAGAAAAAGGTATTGTTCAAGCTTGGCGCCAACTTAATGAACAAAACTGAACACAAATGATTATTGAGCAGAGCACAAGTATATTTGCAAACAAATAGCTCTTTTGGCACTCCTACATTATTATGTTATCATCAATAGTCTCACATCAATAAATATTGGAGATTATATAACGAGTTAATGTAGTATGATTCTAAGCTCTACACCTACATAATAATATTCCGTTAATCAAATAGTCACATGTTAATGTTGTGTCATGTAATGTTGTTAAGGCCTTTATCTATTAAACAACCAAATTAACTTCAAGTTATACTCTTCAATATACCCTGATTCTATTCAACAATAAGCTAAGATATTTAATCCCTTACGCCTAAGAATTAATTCATGCTTCGATATTATTAATAATAAATTCACTAAAATTTTAATATCATCCACTTAGCTTCATTCCATTACTCCAAAGCCTCTAATTCTCTAAATATTCAATTCATTATTCTTTATTTTCACTTAGCTCGAAGGCAGCCTTAAACTATCAAGAGTATGTAACTAGCAAATAGCACAACATTTTTTTCAATTGATAACTACATCAATAATTTTCAATAATAAACCAAAAATAAAGCATATTAAACACAATATTAAAAAAAAACACTAACATAGAGAGAAGATAATAACAAAAAGATACTAGTAAAAAGCTCATTATGGCTAGTTGGGAAAGCAGACGTCTTCCACAATTTTTTTCATTTTGATGCTCTTTATAAATTCAAGTTGTTTAGGTTTGACATATCATAACAAAGGATTTTATCACCTTTCTTCTTTGTTAGTAAATTATCTACCATTCCCAAATAATACTCATTAATAACAAGGAGAAAACTTCGCGAAGTTTCTTAAGTTCTTTCATGATAGATTCATCACTATTAAGTGAAACAAAGTGAGTCCAAACCATTAAAATTATACACTAAAAATATTGTAGAGCACCTTCTTCCAAATTAACTTTGCATATCTCACATATGGATGAATGGATAATGTCTTTGTTGAGTTAAGAGATCTTACTAGGAATTTTCGACATATAAGCAATCCAACCTAGAATAGCAATTTTAAAATGAATAATAGACTTCCAAATCCAAGTTCCTCTAGGATTATGAACACCGCCCCATGCATTAAAAATGAATGGAAAGAGTTGATTGAGGATGATTTATTAGAATTTAGAAGCTAAAAAGGGATTTCATCGTCTTTGTCAAAATTAACTTGTCTGAAAAAGAGAGTATAAAGTTCCTACCTTTCATTAAACTAATAACCAAAACCCCCTTTGCAAATATTATGACAAACAAACTCAGGACTAAAATGTGTGGCAACATAATTAGTAATTTTAGTAACAAAAGTGAAAAGATCATTGAATTGAATGGAAATGGAAAAATCATTTATCCAATTATCTTCCGAAAAGATAATACTTTTGCCAGTATAAACCTATCAAGAAAGATTGAGAATAAATGAATGTATAGTTCTACCCACGCCTTTAACAAAGCTATAGCGGTGAAAAACATGGCCCCTCAAGAAAACCGAAGGGGATATATTTTTAAACTACTCATCTCTATGAAGGTTCTTGTGATAATGCTTTTGGTGCATTGAATCGATTTCAAAATTCATTTTACCGAGGAAAGAAATATTCATCACGCATAAATTTTTCACAACAAGGCAACCTTCATCTTTAGGCTTACGAAAAATCTTCCACTACTAAAGATTTAGACCGTCACCTCCCAGTTTCACTTTTCAATCAAAGTCCATCTAATACCGTCAATTTTTTTATTACATAATCAGGCAAAAAAACAAAACAAAAGTAGATGAATAAAAGAAAGGATTGAAATAATAAACACGATGCGACCACCTTCTGAGGAAGTTACATTTCCAAGAAAAAAGTTTCAATTGAATCTTTTCAATAAGAGAATTCCAAAGAGCTTTCTGTAAACTTTTGGAGCCAAGAGGAATACACAAATACTTGAATGGAAGAGATTCAAGAACTCCCATAATATTGGAAAGATGACACCTGAAACAAGAGGTTTTAATTGAAGATCTATAAATCATTTTGTGAAGGACATTCACAACAATAATAAAAAGAAAGGTTGAAAAAGAATCCCCTTGCTCAAGGAGAGAAAGAGGGTTTGCTTAAGTTCCTTAAATCATATGAACTGCTTGCAAAGCTCACCATTGACAATAAAAATCTCAGAACTTGGAGAAGTACTTGATTCCACAATCCATGAAATAAATTATGGAAGAAAAAAAAAGGCAAAGATCCAATAGCACTTTTCAAATGTTTTTCAAAATCAAATTGAAAAATAAAGTTTTTCTCTTTTGCTTCGAAAAGTCGTGAGAAGTAATAAAACCAATAAGTCATTTACCAGAAATAGAAGTAAAATGTGAAACATCAACCAAATTAGATAAAACTCCTTTAAGCCAATTTGCAGGGATTTTAATGATATTTTAAAAAGACCATTAAGTAAAATAAGAGGTATGAAATTCTTGAGGAATTCACATCTTCTTTCTCAAATACAATACAAATAACATTCGAGCATAAAGACATAAAAGAAACTTTATCCAAGCAAATGCCTTTAAACATATTAGCCAAATGTAGGCGAAGGATAACCAACATTACTTGAAAGAAAATATAATAGATAAATTATTAGAACCATGAAATATGGAAATACTAAGAGAGAAAAAAATTTATCGTTATTTATTTTTTATCCAAATAAAAGAGAATCTGAGGTGGGGGTCAACAGGAGATTGCTTACGTGATCATAAGTATCATTAGAGGTTGAACAACTGTTTCTGAAAAACTTATAGTAAAGAAAGCATAAATAATATTTCAAAGTAATACAATGATTGTACAACCTCATATGATGAATGAATTTGATTTTCTTCTCCAGTTAGCATTTTTTGTGGAGAAATGTAGTTCTGTTATCCCCGTCAAAAACCAACTTGAAGATTTCTCTCAATTCATTTGTATTGCTAAATCTTGTCTTGCTAAAGCAAGCTTGGGACTCAACTTCAATATAAAGTTTTAAAACTATCACCTCGAAGGAATTGCTAAAGCAAGCTTGGGACTCAACTTCAATATAATGTTTTAAAACTATCACCTCGAAGAAAAAAAAAAACCTTCTGCGCCACAACAGAAATCAAGTTTTTGAAACCTTCAGAATAAAACTAATAAATTTCAATGTTGAAATCCTTTGTTTAATGATTTATAGGAAGGTAAGAAAAACAGCAGCCAAAAAAAAGCTCATTCAAAGATTCTTTTTTTTTTTGTTGCTACTATTGGGAATGAGAACATAATGGAGAGAGAGAGAGAGAGAGAATCAAAACTTAGCTAAAAATTTAATTCAGTTTATCGGTAAAGAAATGAATCTAGGATACAAGACAGAAAGGTCAAAAAAATTAAAGATGTTGATAAAATAAACAAGAGATTTGAATGAACTCTACCACCATTAGAAGACATCTCCTCTGAAATAATTGCATCATTGAATATCCATAAAGTATCTATTTTGAGGACCATTTAACACCAAAATCATATAATTCATTCTAGAAGAGCAACTTATTATTCTCATTAGGAGTGTACACATTGGCTGAAACGGAGCCATAATTAGAATGTGACAAGCAGAAATGAAAAGAGATAAAGAATCTACAAAAAATCACAAGAAAGAGCCACTAGAGAAAACCGTTAGAGAATACTCCCAAAAAACTTTTAAGGGTTTAAGCTATCTCATTTTCTAATTCTAATGCCACCAATATATCTAATAACTTCCATAAAAGAATCCACCAACTTAGCATCTTGAAAGGAAACAATATCAAGCATCAGGCATTTCAAGTTCTAATGATCATTAAAAAAGGGTGCTCATCAAATTATAAAAAATAATTTGCAGGATGTGGTTAAAGCACTACCTTCAAATCCCAAGACCCTGCAGTACCGAGCAGACAGAGAGAACAAAAGGGGATGGTAAAATTTGCACGTATTTTAAATTACTGATTTTGATGGTGGTAGAACCTAACACTTACTCTTGATGCCTTCTACAAGCGAGAATGAAATGACTAAATAGGCTTTTGGATTGAAACCTCAATTTTGAGAAGGCAGAAAATTAAGAACTCACAGAAGGAAAGAGAGACACTTACCAATAGGAATTTTGAAGAATTTACCTTTAATAAAAAATTAATGATCATAAACAGATAAATGCCTCAATAAGTTTGGATCTAGACTCCAACTTTCCCAAATTAATATCATGTTCAACTTCCAGCAAATGAGAAATCGTTTTATTGCAGACTTTCTGATGGAATGGCAATCTGAAAGCAACAGTAATATTTCTAGAAAAACTCTTTTAAAATTACATGCGTATGGAATCGTTATAGCTTATCATAAGTCGTTTGGGTGTGAATTTAGGATCCTCAACTTCAACCGACAGCTTAGTTTCCCAGAGAGTCTTTTGATAAGCTAATCAGTTTCTCAAAATTAGAAGTGATAAACTCAAAGAGATGACTAATTTCAGAAACAACAGGCAAATAAAAAGTATTAATCCAGACTTAAATTAATATGTTGGCACTAGAACTATCAATACTATCATCCCACCTTTTGACCAAATAGCAGTGAAGCCATTTAGTTTGATAAAACCTTTCTTCACAATAGAATCATAGTCGAACTTCACAAAGAAAAAATCTGGCTTGGCAAAAGCAATTGATTGAATCCAATCATTACTCCATTGCTAATTAAGAACTTCAAAAAGATCACTTCACAGATTTTATTATCATATACATACAAGTATCGACAGGATTGCACAAACTTTTTGCTGCTTGCTTGAAGAAAAAAACATTTCAAAACAAGCATCTTTTAAAACAGCAAGAAGAAAAGGCATTTGAAAAGAAACAGCTTTTCTGCAAGGGGATGAAAAAACATTTAGACGTGTGAACAATCATTTTACACCCACAGCAAATAGTAGCATTCTCTCGCTACCATGCAATATGCCCTTTCCAAGCATTTGTAACATCTTATAAATTGCGCTCCCTTAAAATGGTTATAATTGGAGGGGAGGACAAGATCATTGGGAAATGTATTGGCTACATTCACATAATATCTTCTTGTAGTCACACTAATAGAACTAAAGGATAAATGTTACCCCCTAGCTGCTTCTTCTTTATTCACAACAACAATATTCTGTAAATTATTCCAAGATTATTCAGGATTAAGAATACATTAACATGCTCGTTTCATTCCTTTGTGATATTACAAGGGTTAAATCTTTCAAGCGGTTTAGGTTAACTTGTTATACATAAAATCATGATTCTAAATTTTGGACCGGCCATTGAGCAAGAAAACGGCAATGTTCGAGACTTAAAAATTCCATCAGGGTTGAGCTGAAAGTTTAATCAAATGATGTGATAAAAATTAAAGTGTTTAAAAATTGCTTAAATGATGTAATAATGATGCAAATATTTGACAAAAAATAAAGATAACTAATCTATGAAACATAAAACAGACATATATCTGCTATAATTTTAAATTTATAAACACCTATAGTTCCAAGTGATGAACGGTTTATTTTGTTTCAAATAATCCATTAAAATCTTATGACAGACATATATCTGCTATAATTTTAAATTTATAAACTCCTATAGTTCCAAGTGATGAACGGTTTATTTTGTACTCATAAGAGAATTTCAAATAATCCATTAAAATCTTATGCACCCAGTTACATAAATATTTTGTTAAGTTATAGTAGATATTACTTAATGCCAATAAAAATATTCACAAGTCAAAGAATTTGAAGAATTATAAGGTAAGAGTTAGGGTTCATTAATTTCAATGGCTTTATTTAAGTCTAAAGTACTTAAATCTAGCCATCCAATAAATAACATACAACCACAAATTGATTATAGTATGATCCAGGTGGATCATCACAACCACTGACTCATTGGTTTAACCATCAATTCTATCCCATTCAATTTGATTGTGAGAAAGAACAATTTTAAATGTGGACCACATTGATAGGGTGACCAGTTCACACTTGAAACATTCAAATCAGCTAATCTAGAATAGGTTTTAAAGGTTTGCGCAGAACCATACATGGGACGACTCTTCTACTCAAAAACAGAAAATTCATTGGCTCAACTGAACCGAGCTTTGTTTCCAGACAAGTTGAAGGTGATTTTGGAGTTTGAAGATTAGGACTACTTGAAGCTTTTTCTATAAAAATTTAGTGAAAATTTAACAGTCTAAGAATCTATGATCTTTATTCTTGAAATCTAAATAAAGCTTTTTTTTAATAAGTATACATAGGACTCTTCTAATCACAAGAAAATTCATAGGCTCAACTGAACTGAACTTTGTTTTCAGGGAAATTGAAGGTGATTTTGGAGTTTGAAGTTTAGGACTAATTAAAGCTTTCCCTATGAAGATATGGTGGAAATTCAACAGTCTAAGAGTCTATGATCTTTGTTCTTGAAATCTAAATAATGTCTCTATAAACATCCTTGCTAGAGCCACCAGAAGATTGTTTGAAAAGAACATTTTATGGGTCTTAAAATTGGTAATATTCTTTTTGACATAAAAAATGATGGGAGGATAGAACCTTAGTTACGTGTTTACCTTATCCACCTCATAATGCTAATCTTGTGATCGATTTCATTCATAGTCATGAATGGAATGTGTTGCAGCTACAATATTCTTGTGATCGATTTCATTCATAGTCATGAATGGAATATGTTGCAGCTACAATAGTTTCCTTACCGATAGTTTGTTGATAAAATAACTTAAGTACCTCTTCTTCGAGACTCTCCTTATACTTATACAATTACTAGAATAAAAAGTTCTAACAAATCACTCAATCTTAAAGTTGTATGGAATTTTGTTAGATAGTAACAAAGAAATTCCCGCTACACTTAAGTATGTCACAAATACACTCCCTTGCACTTTTGCATTTTTTGGCTGAGGTGGTTACAATGTTTCAAGTCACTGGAGAAAATCATGAAGATGTGTGGCTTCTGTTTGGCTTCTTTGGCATCTAAATGAAAGTTTTTTGAAATTAAATCTAAATTATAATTTTCTTATCTATTAAATCTGTCATCAAATTTTGCAGCCCTTCTCTTTGTATTTCAATATAGGCATCCCTTGATTTAATTGTATTGGCAACAACTTTATGAAATAAAAATTTACCAAAAATTTTGGGACAAAAGGACGAGTTAAAGTGATTATCCAAGTTAGGGGTGTAAATGGGCCACACAAAATGGAGCTTTGTACAAGTTATGTTTGTTCAATTTTGTTACTATTCTTGTTAGGTTGGTGCCCATTAATATTTGATTTTTCCTTGTTTATATTCATTTAGTTACTGATTGACTTATTTGTGAACATAAACTTACATAAAATCAAGTTAGCAATCAAAAGAGAGATTTTTATTATTTTGAATGAAAATCAAAAGTTAGCGTCCAGCTGCGTTGTCTGCGCTAGTGCTTCTCCGGTCCGATCTTCTGATCTGAAGCTAGAGCTCTCGTGCGGGTCTTAGGGTTCGTGGCGGGAGAATCGAGCCAGAGCTCTCATGGCGCTTCTTAGGGTTCAACCGAAGGAAGAAGTCTCCGCCTCTGCCGCTTGCACTAACATGTCAGCAGAGGATTGTTTTGTTTTCGGTGATTGTCGACAATGATGTGAGCTTCTGTGTCGAGCGTCGACCTTGTCAAGCTGCAATCCGCGGCTTCTGCGTCGGAGTCCAGCTCCACTGTCTATGTCAGTGATTCTCCGGTCCGATCTTCTGCTTTCTTTCTGCGCCTTTCTCTCCAGCCCAACGCAAATTTCTCGCTGCTGGTGACAGCTGGTTATTCTGATGGCACTTCTTCTTTTGTTGAACAGGCAAAGGTTTCCTTTGCCCACGTGGTGGGAAACCCTCAGGTGGAGTCCGCGGTGGTATTCCCCTCAAAGTATAAAGAATGTCGCGATGACACAAATAATTGTCCTTTTGTTAAAAAGGGAAGTAGAAAAGGTGGGAAAGCAATTTTTTTTCTCTGACTCAGAAATTTCTACCCTGAAACAAAAATTCAAGTTTTCTCTCATTGAAAAATTTCAGTAGAGACATCCACCTATGGAGGTTATTAGAAAGAGCGTAGATGATCTTAAGTCAGTAGACAAATGAAAGGTGGGACTTATGGATGAGAGACATGTGTTGATCCAATTAACAATGGTTGAAGACCACTAAAATTTTTTCCAAGAAATATCTTAATATCGCAGGAAAAGCTATGAAGTTACTCAAGTGGTCTCCTGATTTCGACTTAAACCATGAAACTCCCACTGTACCGGTATGGTTTAGTTTACCTGGTCTCAAGCTGCATTTTTTTCACCAACAGGTTCTCTACTCTATTGGGGTCATCCTAGGGGATCCTTTGAAGCTAGATCTGCCTACTTTCAACCTAGCCAGACTCTCGGTGGCCATAATACTTGTGGAAAGGGATATTACTTTACCGGATGTTATTGAATTCTGGTTGGGCACAACCCACAATGGATATTGACAACAAATCGTCTTGAAACACAGACCCCCATATTGTACCCACTGTAAGATGTTTGGTCATATCCTTGATAAATGCTATAAACTCCATCCAAATTTGAAAACTAAGGTTCAACAAATTTGAAATCTAAGGTTCAAGTGAATAAGAATGGGTCTAAACCCACTGCTTTGGACATTTTAGTTCCACCTGGTGAGGATACTACCAGACAGAAGGCGTCTGTTGCCCCTAAGGACCCCCCATGACACTGTTGTTACTGTTACTGCGAGTGATGTGATGTTGACACCTTCAAACCCCATAGAAAATAATACTGATTGACTATTACCTACAAATGAAAGTGTTCAGACTGATAATCAGGAGAGCCTCGTAGCTTCATGAAGTATCCGGTGTAGACACTGTTGTTATTGTTACTGCGAGGGATGTGATGTTGACACCTTTAAACCCCATAGAAAATAATACTGGTTGACTATTACCTACAAATGAAAGTGTTCAAAATGATAATCAGGAGAGCCTCGTAGCTTCATGAAGAATCCGGTGTAGCGGCAGCTCATACTTCACATATGCTAGAACCTATTGTGGGTACTATGGTTGATATTTCTTCTGCTTCAGCTCTACCACCCCATCAGACCAATTCTTCGGAAGAGGAATGACAGGCCTATTCAAGGAGGAAGAAGAATAATGAAGGCAGACTCCAGCTCGGGAACATATTGGATGATACATTGGTTACTTCTG
>NW_018164444.1:74454457-74466097 GCF_001263595.1 Phalaenopsis equestris
TATATATATGTATGTATGTATATATATATATATATATATATATATATATGTATATATATATATAACACCAAAGTTTTACTTCTTACACGTATACCACCAAAAGGACAAGTTAAAGTGATTATCCAAGTTAGGGGTGTAGCCACACAAAATGGAGCTTTGTACAAGCTATGCTTGTTCAATTTTGTTACTATTATTGTTAGGTTCGTGCCCATTAATATTTGATTTTTCCTTGTTTTTTCAAACCGATTTTGATCAGCTAGGCCAGCTCGAAATAGGATCATTAACATCCCTACACATAATTTAAGATTTATCAATCTCCCTTCCAAAAAAAAAGTCAAGATTTACATACATACCACACAATTCCTATGTATATATATATATATATATATATATCTAACACCTAAGTTTTACTTCTTACACGTATACCACCAAAATCTTTCATATCACATATAAAACAACATCATTTTAACTTTTAAAAAGTGAAACACAACTTTTCATGCATAGTTAAATGTGTAAAAATTGAAGTTTGGGTGTTAGATATATAAATACATAGGAATTGAGTGCATGTAGGTAAATCTTCTAACTAAAAAGGAGGATTTACATGCATATTATGATTCTTATGTACATATATATTTAGGATATGGACTTCGATATTTACAAAAATCAAATCTTTAACATCAGATAAAAAATACCGCAACTATTAACTTTTTTAGAGTGAAATACACCTTTTTGGCAGATATTTTGATTCCATTGTGACATTAAAAGTTTTATGCAAGTAAAGATCAAAGTTTAGGTGCTAAAAATGCAAATACATAAGCATGATGCAGTATTTATATAAATACACAAAAAAAAGAGGCGGAGTTAAATTCAACACCTCATCATACAATGGCAGCACTCAAAAATAAATACACCCAAAGAACTATGATTTAATTTTTGCATTATTTTCTCCATAATACATAAATATATTTCATATTTAGTTATATATATCTAACTGAAATTTTAACAATCTGAATACAAATATATGAAGCTTTGTTTGTGTTCAAATCATTAAAAAAGTGAGCTAAAATGTTGTGCATGCTTTGAAGTTGATGAATGAGCCGAACATGATCCAATAAATGAGCAAGACATGAGTTGTTCACAAACATCAATCAGATGGACATTCCAAATCCTAGTAATGCTGTTTTTGGTTTGAATGAGCTCGAGAAATAGCATCAAATTAAGTGGGTTGGACTTTTCATGAATTCCAATTTTGGCTAGAACCTATAAAGAAATTTTTTTTCTTACAAAGGCAATGTTGATTCGGATAAAATAGGCAAAGGTGACTTGGAGTTTGCAAAAGTGCATTCATGCAAATAAAACTACAAAGAAAGATGGATCGGTGAAATCAGTAGGTAGACAAAGTATGGCTGATTTTGCTAAACTTAACTCTGATACCTGTTTTAAGTTAGTTATTGGTACGTTGCATGTGATGAACTTTTGAGAATCCTTAGGATCAAGTTCTTTTTTATTACTTTCTAGATCCTATGATAGCATTACAAGCTAAACTTATGGGAATGATGGCTTTAGTTGTGGATTTAAGAGGGGGGGGGGGGGGGGGGGCATGTGCCCCACTAAAACTTTAGCATCTTTTAATTTATAATACATCTATAGTTTTTAATCATGTTTTTCACTAAAACATATGATTTCTGTACCTTCTAAAATTTTTTAATTAGTTAATTTGTGCCTCTGCTACATAAAATTTTGGCTCCGGCTCTGGATGGCTTGGAATTTTGCATAAAGGCTTACCTTCATCAAATTATAACTGAGGGGACACAAGTTTGATTCTACAGTCATTTATTGATCTAGGAATGTGCCATTGGGATAAATTCTATATAGTTAGGAAGACTCTGGATCTAGTTGGATGGTTAAATTGCACAATTCATTATGTTTACAAGGTAGCAAATCATGGCTGAGTTAGGAGCCAATTTTTAACTTTTGGAAATAGTTAGGTCATAAAATTCAGAACATTCATATTTTAAAACTCTATT
The DNA here is from genome assembly GCF_001263595.1 of Phalaenopsis equestris. Classification (NCBI taxonomy): domain Eukaryota; kingdom Viridiplantae; phylum Streptophyta; class Magnoliopsida; order Asparagales; family Orchidaceae; genus Phalaenopsis; species Phalaenopsis equestris. The sequence continues at coordinate 74,456,485 of NW_018164444.1, forward strand.
CAAAGTTTTTGTTTCTTTTTGCTCCTTGTAATCAAGTTTCTCATTTCATTTACCACTTTTCTACTGTGATCAACATTCTAGATCAATGTCCAGCAGGAGATTCATGTATCAATCAGTTCCATTATATTTCTAATGGAAAGGAATGAGGCTACAAGTCTTTAAGGATATCAGAAGGTGCATAATCAAACATATCTGCATAAATAAGTCATAATGCTGAAATGTATGATAAAAGAACTCCAATTCCTGCCTATTTACTCAAACGGTACATCAATGTGTTCGTGTTGTATCGGAATCAACAAGAACATGAAGCAGCAAACCATAAAATGTTATGAATAGTATTTTCCTGAATGTCTATTAAGTAGGAATGTTTTTGCAATTCTCATGATTTACTAGTATACCAATCTGTAAATGATCCATTGTAAAGCAATGAGTAGTTCCTCAGGTAAGAAACTCAATTTTCCCACAAGAAAAATAGGAAGGGGAATCCTATTTTTTTATAAAACCTACAAGCACAGGAAAATCACATTTATAGAACTGAAAATTATAAATACAAGTTTTAAAACTTGGAAATACTGATCATTATGTTAGCCTTCTAATCAAACAATACCTAAAATAAGTCCATATTTTAGCAGTTTTGAAGGGCTAAATAGCTACTCAATATGACGCAGCCTATTAACAGCATACCATGCTAAGCAGACTCCGAAGGTTGCTGGGTGACTCCAGATTTCACAAGCAGCTTGGTGAGCCCTTCTGGAGAACAAACCTGGTACTTCACCTCTCCTGAAGGAAGCAAGAAAATCTCCGCTAGCTCAAGCTTCTCCGCTGTAAGACTGGTACTATCCATAGTCTTGCTAAGCACCTTGAGCGCAAGCTGGACTGCCTCCTCTCTACCAATATCCTCCTTATAGTCCTGCTTCAGCATGGACTGTGCAGCCTGGTTGTTGGCCCCAATGGCAGCGGCCTTCCAACCACTGTAATTCCCACTGGGATCACTCATATAGAGCTGAAAGCCGAAGTTGGAGTCCCAGCCAGCGAAGAGGAAGGAGACCCCGAAAGGGCGGAGCCCGCCAAACTGGGTGTAACCCTGCTTGGTGTCACAAAGGGACTGCACGAGCTGTTCAACTGGCATGGGCTCCTGGTATGCGAAAGTGTAGCGCTGGGCCTGAACGCGCGCGGTGTTGATCAGGATGTTGGCGTCAGACATGATACCGGCGACTGCACATGCCAGATGATCGTCAATCTTATACATTTTCTCGGTAGATTTGGAGGTCTGGAGAAGCTTAGAGGTGACCTTCTTCTCTCCAACAAGGACTACGCCGTCGGTACCAAGTATACCGATCGCCGAGCCGGCGTTGCCGATGGCTTCCATGGCGTATTCCACCTGGTAGAGTCGTCCCTCCGGGGAGAAGATCGTCGTCCGGCTGTCATATCGGCGGGACATCTTTGATCTTTAGTCTTTGCTGAGTGTGGTAGGTTCACTGCATGAACAACAGTTTAGGGTTTGAAAAAGTTGGTGAAGGGTTGAGAAGAAGAGGAGGAGAAGAGCATGAGAAAACTGATCTAGACCGATAGATGGAACGAAGAAATGGGGACGATATGCAATATAAGGTAACGGATTTAGAGCATGATTTAAGCTGGATTTAACCTAAATCTTCCCAGACGCTCATTTCGGACAAAAAAAAGCCTCGGATTTGATAAATCCGGATTTCAAAGATTTCGGCCTTAAATCCCATGAATCAGTGGACGCTTCGCACGAAAAAAAATGAGACGTGAAGTTACCTTCCTTAATGTTTCCGGGTAGGAGAGGAGGAAAAAAATGGAGTTTCGGGTCTCTGTAAGCCGTGATCCCGTGGTTGCGTTCCCAGCTAGCTTCAATTACGACTGCATCGCGAGGCTTCGGTGACGAAGGCGATGGTCATGGACGAAACCAGAGAGAGGGTGGGGAGGCACATGCGAGGGGTTTTCGGGGAAGAGAGTAGGAATGCAGGCGATCGGTTTGCTGGTACTCGATGTCGGGCGTGCTTCTTTCCTTGGCCTCCAAGCAGGCCTTTTTGAGCCTTAATTCTTGATTAATTTTAATTTTTAGTAGTTTTAATTATTAAATCTGATCAAATTAAAAAAAATGAAATGTTAACTTAGCAAAGTTAACACAAACATTATTAGGGGTGTAAAAGAACGTGTTTGGTTTGTTTGAATGGTGTGTTTGAAATTATTTGTGTTTGAAATAAACTCGTGTTTGAAATTGTTCGTGAAATTACTATTCGTGTTCGGTTTGATTTGTTTGAAAAGTATTTGAAATGTTTGAAATGTTCAAATTGCTCGAATTATTCGAATTATTTGAATTGTTTGAAATCTTACAAATTTGTTCGATTTGTTCTAATTGTTCGGAATCTTTCAAAAGCTTAAACCTATATGAAATTAATGTTTAAACATGTATAAATCACAGCACAAATGTAAAATAGCCGAAACACAGCTCACAATAAAACCAAAATATCATATCTCATCCATAAAAATGTCAGATCTAGAGGCAATATGTGAGATTTCACTCAAAAAAAACTAGGTTTCATTCAAAGAAACTAAATAAATCTAATAAAATATGAGAAGATTTAAGCTAAGAGAAAAACCGGAAGATAAATACGAAATTATAAAATGTAATATAAACTAAGAGGTGAACCTGAAAATCAAATTAATTATTTATAGGATTTAATTTTTTAAAAGTATGATAAGTTCTTCGAGTACATAATTATTTTTCAAATATGATAAATTTTTTATATATAATTATTTTAAATTATTTTATATTTCGAACAATAACGATTCGAACACGATCGAACGAATGACTGTTCTTGTTTGGTTCATTTATAAACTGAAAGAAAAAAAATTGTTTGTGCTCGTCTCGTTTGCTTATCGAACGAATCGAACACAGACTCCCCGACGAGCCGAACACGAACTATTCGCGAACAGCAAACTTTTTTTGACAGCCCTAAACATTATATATTCCCAGTGAATTAAACAATGCGAAGAAAATTTTTAATGCAATGTGCAATCAAAGAAAATGATTTGGCATGTTTGATTCACTTAAAAAAAAAAAAAAATTCACATGGAACTTGTGTGGAATAAAATTGGCACACCCATATAAAATTGAGTTTACTAGTCATTTATCATAACAAACTATCCCTTTGAATGCTAGGTCCAAACATCATCAACAAATTCATTTATGATTTATTGGATATTTAATCTTGGATTAGTTCGTTAGATGTTACTCTAATTTAATCCCAAATACGATAACATCAAATTTGAAAATGAGTAATGGGACTTATTTGCAATCATTTCATAATAAAATTTAAAATTAATTGTTGTAATTAAAAATATTGCTTAACTTCTAATGATTTTTTAAGTTTAGAGTCAACTTTTAAATGAGTCACCAAGTTATTAATTATCATGATGACTTTGGCATTGATTTAGGTGAGACGATATACACATATAAAAAGAATGATTTCAGATGTCTCCCTTACAAATAAGCATTAGATGTAGCTTATAAGTATAATGTTAATTACAATAGTTTTTGTACAATATATATTTTGGAAGCATGGTTAAAAGCATTACTACAATAAGAACACTTAAGAAATTCCAAATAAATAAGAAAATATGATCATGATGACTTTGGCCAGTAAAGTTGACGAGTGATTGTCCATATATATATAATTCACACACATGCGCAAATTTACATATATTAGGCCTTCAATGGAGAGAAGAATGCAGTGCAACGAAGGCCATAACAAAGTGAATTGTAAAGTTATGAGCATTATATTCTTATGGATCAAAGCAATTGATAAAGCTCTTTATTTTTATGTGAATTTCTTTCATTAATGTTAAGTGTTTGTATTAATATAAATATGTCTAATTTATATTAAAATGTTTATTGGTGAGATTTTTTGTAATTGGCATCAAATACTATTACATTATTTCTCTTTCATGTCATTAAATGGTAAGTATGATTGATGTGGTTTAATCATACTAAGTGATGTAAGAAAAAAAAAAGATAAAAATGTAAAATATCATAAAATAGTACAAAGAATCGTAAAATAGTGCAAAAAAACTTCAAATTACTTTACATGAAATAAAATAACATTATATAAGTTGGCCTTATAAGTCAAACTTTATACCTCACCAATATGCTCTTGGTTTTCTTTTTTTTTTCTTTATATTGATTTGCACTAGTAAGATTATACTTGACCGCCAATATTATTTGATAGGCCTCATAATTTGTTATCATTTTTGTTGTCATTGTTTCTTTTTTTATTATGAAGTAGTTATCATATCATCAATACATCACACCATTATGTATACAAGATGGCAAACTTGCCCTAATTAAAGGCAAAAAAATGCACTCACTTATGTAGTCCTTAGACAGACTTGCAAGATCAAGTTTAGGATGGACCTGTTAGTTAGATCCTAAGGGAAAGAAATAGCTCAACTTAAGATAAGCATAGTTGTAGGGTTTACATGAACTCATAAATTTCAAGATATTTACCCACCATGATCAAGGTAGACTCATCAACTAATTAAGAGGATCAGGATCACCCATAAAGTTCATGATCTCATTAAATTTACTTTGAGCTCATATGATCAATTTAAAAAAAATAATCATACGAGCACAAAAGGTTATTTGGAAGCTTCTACAAAGAAATCAACAAATTTTTATCAAGCTAATAATCATCTACCAAAATATGTGTGCTTCTCACTTTATCATATGTCGCTTGTACTTTGTATCTTTTTTTGTGTATACCATATTTTGTAACCATTATTATAGTATTTAATTTTCTTTTATTGCCTATAAATAGGAGGTTGCATGGAAAACCACATTTAGGCAATCCTATGTAGATTTTTTGCTTCCCTATTCTCAGCTTTTCTCTATATCTACTCCTTTTCCTCTATGTGTAGCATAATCTAAGAATAGCTATATTAGGATCCAACATCCAAAAAATTGCAATGAGTTTGATTTATGCTATAAGACAAAATAGACATATAGAGATCCATAGAAAATGTCAACTAGAGAAACACTTTTTTTAAAATTATTTTGTAAATATGGAGAACCAAGACTTTATGATAGCTAGATAATGAACTAAAAGAGGAAAGTTTGATAAAAAAAGTTAAGAAATCATATAGAATATCTTAATGATTGCAGAAAAAGTGCAATTGCCTGAGTAATCTATAGACTTAATTACTTATTGAAGAAAGAGGTAAAAGCTTTATTATCCCTTGACAAAACCAACTATCAAAATTCTAAAGCAAAAGTGTCATTCCCTAAATCTTGTCAAATTGAAGGGCTAGTAGAGTAGAACGACCATAACTGTAGATAGGCTACCAAATGTCAGCCTCCTACCAAGTTTAAAAGTTTCCATTTGAACTTATATCAAGGTTAGACTAATCTACATTACATTAATAAAGTTTAAAGTGCTAGTTATTCCTAAAACTCTCCAAAGATTTTTCCGTTAGATGATTTTTTTACATTCCACTCGAGTTAAACACAACATTCATTAAATTCAAAAATAATTTGTCACTCAATTTTCTAACTTAGAATACCCTTAAAAGAATTCATAAGCTTTTAAAAAATAGCACAAAAACTAGGTGACTCATTAAGGAACTTTATTTTGAGGTTATGAAGAGACATACTTGAGATAAAAGAATTGCTGTCTATTAGGTAATCATATTATTTTTAAAATTAATACTGAAATATGAACTTATATTAATGTAGCACCGATAGATGAATTGTACTATTATTTATCTGAAATATAAAAAAAAAATTTCCTTATATAAGTTTGTACACACGTTGAAACTTATATTTATAGAGAGATATTCATATTATTATTATTTTAATCTTATTAAATTTAAATCATTATCAAATTTTCTTTACAATAACTTAGTTTTGGTGACTTACATAAATATCAAATAATAATAATGTATTTATATATCAAACAGATAAAATATAATATATATTTATATAAAATCCCTATTTTTAATACTCATTCATGCAAAATTTTGAATTGATTGAGACAATCAGGTGTTAATGTAAGTAAATATTTGGTGTTGCATATGAAAATGAGCATTATCTAATCATAGTAATGACAAAAAATCCACACAACATGCAATGTACTCATGAAACACATGTAAAACTCATGCAAAAATGGAAGCACATAATCACTGAAAGTGATTCACACATGTATGACACTGCTTACAAAGATGAAATGATGGACATCCTTAAGAGGAATGATGTCATAGATTTGTGCAAGTGGCACTGTTGTATTAATCCTCTAATATGGATAAAATCAAGATAATAATTAGTAGATTTTTTTTTAATATATTTATGGTAAGATTTGGAGACATTGTTGTTAACAATATCATCATCGATGTAGAGAATTTATTTAGTTATGATCATGTCTAAGTTGAGACTACTTAAATATCATATCTAGCCCAATTTTTACTCTCTATATAAGGTCATACCCATGACCTCAAAAGGGGCTGCATTTTCTATTCGGACACCTGACGTACCTCTACGTGCGGTGCAGAGTATTCTTGAGTTATTTTCAGGTTATTTCTGGGTTATTTTTAATAATTCCGAAATAACCTAGAAATAACCCGTGGTATTTATTTTTCGGTTATTTTTGGGTTATTTCGAGATTATTGAAAATAACGCAGAAATAATCTGAAAATAATTCAGGAATACCCTGCACCGCACGTAGAGCTCGGTGAGGAGTCTGCACAGAAAACCTTTTTGCTCAAAAGATATTAATGTTCTAAAACTTGGCAGAAAGGAAAAAAAGAAAAAGATATATATATATATATGAAATTTTTATGGAATGATGTTTAGGAAATGAATTGTGCAGGAAAAAACTAAAAAGACGGCAAAATTTGGGGATCTTATTTAGTTGGGGTTATTTTTATTTATTTTAAATTGAAAAATATTTTTTAATAATATAGTTTTATATATTTAAGAAAATTAACTAATTTTAAACCGATTCAACATAACTTTTTACATTTTTTTTTTAATATTTGGGATAAATTAATAGCAATACATTATAATTTAACGTCGAGAGATAATTTTTCTTTATTTAATAACTGATTTATTATTTTTATTTATGTTATTTGATTGCAATAAAATTTAGATGTAATTTACATAATATCTTTGATACGCCACCAACAAATTTTCATCATCAATCACTAATCTCGAGGCAACATTTTTGGGCAATGAACGTTAAAACTTCAATTAAGAATCATTCAGAACTTTGATTTTAGTAAACTTATGGTTAAACTGACCGACTCGATGAAAGGGACCCAAGGATATAAAAACTAATTTAATCCGAGTCAGATCCAGCCCAGATCAAATCATTAAACTACTCTTGGAGGATTTCCAAACACATTTGGAATGTCAAACAAATGTCGAATCTAGCGAGCTCATAGTTGAATTGAGCGTCTCGACAAGAACAATCCAATGAGCTCAAGTTCACTTAATTCTTGCATCATTAAGACACCCAAATGTCCATTAATCTCCGTTTATTGAAAGAAGCTCTCCAGACCGTCCGATCAAAATGATTCATATTCCTGCATTAATTGCACCCAGAACACTATAAATAGTACATCCCCTCTTATGTGGGGGGCTGAAGCTTAGATAAAGCCTGAGGGTTTGAGGAGGAGTTGCAGCCTAGCATCACCGCCGACCACCGCCGACTTCCGTCGATCTTTGCAAACCGTCATCAATCAACACCAATCAGACGTCGACAGTTGACGTTGTAATCTTAAAAATATACTTACCCTTTCTCGTCTGTGGGACAAGGGATCTCTGTAATCATCAATCAATAGTGAATTTTCACAGCTAGGTCATGTCCTATGTTTTTTTCCTTTCTCGGTATTTCACGTAAAAATTCTAGAATCGTCACAGTTTTTTTCTCTTTCATTTGTGTGTGTGTGTTGAATTCTCGTACAATGCTAAAACAATAATATGTTACTATATTAACTTATTTTATTTTTTTAATTACTTAAAAATTAATTCAAATCTTTTAATTAATGAAAAAACTAATTTTAATATTTTCTAATGTATAAAGTAAATAATAATATTTAATATATTATCTATTAATAATGTACTTATTTATAATAAAATAAAATATATTTAAATCACCACCCGGGTGATTTATTTTGAACTACTGAACCAATGTATTTAAAGGTGCCACAATTAAACTATTTAGAATTTGATAAAAATGAAAAATATGAGTATAGATAAAAGTAGGTGATCGATTATAAATAGCAACTTAGAAGATTTTTATATAATAAACTCTAAAATTTAATCAGTGGCTACTTAGGATTATTTTGTATTTTATTTTAATTTTTGTTTATTTTTTTATTTTAAACATATTCAATTACCATATAGTTATTATTACACACCACAAATGTCTAAGAATTTTTTTGAATATTTTCAAAAATATATTAATTTATTACTAAAAATAAAAAATGTAAGAAAATACCAAACAAACATTTTTTTAAAAAATAAAAATAAAAATAAAAGTGATCCCAAATAAACCATACAAGCTATAAAAAAGTCCTTTAAAAAAAAAGAAAATTATGAGAAGAAAATCATGTGCTTCAAAATTTACACATTAAGGGGTACTTTTTGCATGTATTTTATGATGGAAAAAATAGCCAATAATACCACATATGACTATAGCTATTAACAGTCCGACTTCGAGCCACCCAACTCGAAATCAGCTCGAATAGGATTAATGCGACTCAAAATCGGCTCATGGCTCATTGTAGCAGATTTCGAGCCAAGCAAGCTCAAAATTCAATCGAGCTCAATCCAACTCGAAATTGAAACAAGCTACCTCATTTTGAATTATTAGGATCAATTTCAACTCAAATCAGACTCATAATTGAAACTAACTCAAACAGAGGTATTTGGATCCGTTTCAACTCGAAATTGGCTTGCAACTCCTTATAATAAATTTTACTTAGTAATATAATAAATTTTTTACTATGAGCCAATCTTGAGTCAATTTGAGTCATATGACTCGAAATCATCTTGAAATAGGCTCAAAAAACATTCGATCCATAATTTCAGCTCACAACAGACTTTTTGTTTATTTCAATCTGATCTCAATCTAAGCCAAAATTCAAAACAATTTTCAAGCGATTAACAATCTTCGCGCTAAATTCACTGCTCTAACTTTGATGACATCTATATCAAATTATTAGACATAAATATTGAAAAGATAGTTATTAATAGGGCTGTCAAAAAAGCTCGTTGTTCGCGAACAGCTCGTTTTCGATTCGTCAATGAGTTCGTGTTTGATTCGTTCGATAAGTAAAGGAGACGAACGTGAACAAATTTTTTTCGTTTGATTAGTTAAACGAACCAAACACGAACAGTGATGTGTTCGTTCGTGTTCGAATCATTATTGTTCGAATATAAAATAATTTAAAATAATTATATATAAAAAATTTAAGATAATTTTAAAAATTAAAATTTAAAAATTATTATATATAATAAATTAATAATAACAATATATTATACCATATTAATAATATACTAATATAGATATTATATATTTATATAATATAAGTT
>NW_018164444.1:74466157-74481148 GCF_001263595.1 Phalaenopsis equestris
TTCGTTCGTGTTCGAATCGTTATTGTTCGAAATATAAAATAATTTAAAATAATTATATATAAAAAAATTATGATATTTTAAAAATTAAATTTTAAAAATTATAATATATAATAAATTAATAATAATAATATATTAATATACTATATTAGTAATATACTAATATAGATATTGTATATTTATATAATATAAGTTATACAATTAATATAATATATTATTTATATATATTAATATTAGAAATGTCAAACTAGCTCGTCATTCGTATTCAGCTCGTTCGTTAAGAAACGAACACGAACAGTGACTTCAAGAACAATTTCGAACACGAGCTTATTTAAAACAAACAAAATTTCAAACGAACCGAACACAAACATAAGTTCTGTTTGTTTGTGTTCAATTTGTTTACACCCCTAATTATTAGCAATAGAAAAACACTTTTAACATTCATTTGAATTAGGTTTTTGCCCTTCAATAATAAAAATAGAGAATTATATAACCCATCTAAAACTTTAAAAATAATAGTTTGACTCCCTAAACTTAAAAAATTACATTTCAACAAACTAAAACTTTATTTACCTTTGAAATAGGTTCGAAAAGGTAGTTATTAATAGGGCTGTCAAAAAAGCTCGTTGTTCGTGAACAACTCGTTCTAGATATTATATATTTATATAATATAAGTTATACAATTAATATAATATATTATTTATATATATTAATATTAGAAATGTCAAACTAATTTGTCGTTCGTATTCAGCTCGTTCGTTAAGAAACGAACACGAACAGTGACTTCACGAACAATTTCAAACACAAGCTTATTTTAAACAAATAAAATTTCAAACGAACCAAACACGAACAAAAGTTCTGTTCGTTTGTGTTCAGTTTGTTTACACCCCTACTTATTGGCAATAGAAAAACACTTTTTTAACATTCATTTGAATTAGGGTTTTGCCCTTCAATAATAAAAATAGAGAATTATATAACCCATCTAAAACTTTAAAAATAATAGTTTTGACTATCTAAACTTAAAAATTACATTTCAACAAACTAAAAGTTTATTTTCCTTTGAAATAGGACTTCCACTTCATTATATTAAAAGAATTGGGTGATTGATAGTTGAAATGTAAAATTTTAAAATTTAGGCGGTTAATTCATTATATTTAAAGTTTTGGATGCTTGGTATGTTAAAACTCATAAAAGTAATAACCATATAAGCAAAGTTCTATAGAAGCACAATTAAACTTTAATACATACATGCATACATACATATACTTATGTGCAGTCTACTCACCCAAGTAGGGAGTTTTATCATCATTCACAAGTTTATAAGCTTGACATATAATATGATGAAAATGTTCGGCACAAGTTCTCCTCAAGCGTCCCCTAGAACAATTTTTCACCAATCACCCAATCTCATGTTGAACCGGAATTTCCGCCCACCTCATCACACCCCTTCTATCCAACCAACGTTCCTGCATGTCCACTCCAACACCCCTCAACTCCATCGCACACACGAGAAAATATTACATAATTTAACAGTATGTGCGGACAATGATAAATGAGATGGTCAGTAAACATAATTTCAGTAGATGTATGTGATCTGCATATCCATTATTGTGTGAACATGCTTAAAAAGTATGTAACATTTTCTACGCACAAATTTTTATGTGCGCTCACGCGTGTGCATACAAAAATTAATGCTAATAGATGACAAAAAAAATTATAGAACCATCAATATTACATAATTTGTAAGTATGCGCAAACAATGATAAATGAGATGGTCAGTAAACATAATTTCACTTAGATGTATGTGATCTTCCCATCCATTATTGTGTGCACATGCTTGAAACATATGTAACATTTTCTTCGCACAAATATTTACGTGCGCGCGCGTGTGAATACAAAAATTAACTGTGCCAGTGCATATATTGCACTTAAATTTTAATATTTATCTACCTAACATCAAAATTCTCAAAGCACATAAAAATGCCATTAATATTCACGAGTGAAGCAACAATTTAAGCACATGTTTTGATGCAAATTTTAGTTTAAATAGAATTTAGTAAATCGAGTAAATCCTGATTCATCAAATCTCGAGGTGATTAAGGGCGCATTTAGAGCAGCTTGTGCTTATCTAGATAAACCGCTTATCTTAAAAAGCAGACCCCGAGGTTCAACCCACGTTCCGTGTTTAATGTAAAAAACTAATTGTGTTTTCGGATAAGCTGCTCAAACGCAGTTTCAAAACGGTAACGCAACATTTTCAAAACATCGTCGCAACGAATAAATTTAACAAACAGAGCCTAAATCCTGAAATCTGCTTGATATGTTAGTAAATCTTGATAAATACTGAGAAACTATCAGACAATTTTAGATGAATTTAGTCAAATAAAAACCTTTGTAATGAATATCATATAATGTGATTTGAATTTTACATTTATACCACTCATATCGTTCTCATCATATAAGAATACCACATCTACTAACTTTTTAAAAAGCAAAACCCATTCATGTCAAAATTAAAGTTTTGGTGTTTGATGCATAAATACATATGAAATGTGTGGTTTATATGGAACTCTTAAAAAAAAATATTTACACGACTTACCTTAAGCTCGAAACATTGATCTCTCTCGCAACATTCCCGTCCCCCAAATTCTCAAAATTGGGATGGTAAGTCCTTGGAGATCCATTTAATGAAACCAATGTCGTGTGTTGACGAGGACGAGCCCACGACTTTCAATTTTAAGTTGAATAGGTCCGATGCATTGACTTATAGGCTGCATTTGGGACAACTTTCCGGCCAGATTTTTAAACCACATCCCTTGGTCAAGCATTTGTATTGCAATATGTGTATTTCAATTTAAAACCGCGACCTTGAACTTTTGAATAATCACAACCGCACTTGGCGGACCGCGTTCTCCGTTCAAGTTAGGATTGGCACGTGTAAATTATTATGGGTGGGCCTCTTAAAATATTCATGTAATTTATTATTCTTACATATGTAATTAATATAATACATGTAAATCCTATACAAGATTAGGATCCGTTTGGGGCAGCTTATTTAGTGTGGCAGTGTTTTAAAAACGCACCTGACATATTTGGGTAAACTGTGTTTTGATAGCTCATGCATTTTCAAAACGCTAAAAATAACGTTTTCACACCACACCTATCTAGGTGCGGTGACAGCTTTTTGGCTGCGGTCTGACTTTTCCATAAAAATAAAAATTTGTAATAACTACCCAACATAACTTATCAGCAGATTATTTTTAATCAGCTTATCAACAGATTATTCAATAAACTACAGCTGCCCCAAACAGACCCTATTTCATACACAATTATCATTTTTAATTAATTAAGCATGTAAAATGTTATTACTATATAATTAATTAATACATTAAATGTCACTTTATGATAAATTAATTTACATAAAATATTGTTATAAAATTAATTAGTTAATATAGTATTCATATGAAAGGCTTTAAGCAGGGATATGTAACTTATTATTAATTAACAAATTTTGGGTTATATGTAATTAATTGTCATTATTAAAATAATTTATTAATTGTAAGTATTATAATAATTATTTAAAAGAAAGAGCTTCACATGCAACTCCCCCACGTCATGTAAGCGCACCCGAGCCGCTAATTGCATCACTTTTAAAACTGAATTTTTAAAACAAAACAATTATTTCTAGAACACCAGCTTTTAAACAACAAATTTTTCACATCTTCTTAATTGAGATTTCATACAGCCACAACTGAAACAAATGCAACCTTATTAGACGAGGAATTCAACATAAAATGGGTGAAAAATGAGATTTAAGATTTATTTCTAATAATTCAAATAAAAATTTTATATAATATATTAATGATTTGAACTGTCACAAAGACTCGTTCGTGAACAGCTCATGTTCGGCTCGTTAAGAAGCTCCTGTTGGATTCGTTCACTAAGTTAATGAGTTGAACACGAATATTTTTTTGGGCTCGATATATAAACGAGCCGAACACGAGAATATGGGTTGTGTTCGGCTCGTTTTAGCTCGAAATACTATGTATGTATGTATGTATATGTGTGTGCGTGTGTGTGTGTGTATATATATATATATATATATATGGCAGGATTTTTTTTAATTTAATTGACTACCAGGCTACAAAGATTTATAATGAATTAAAATTATTAATTACAAAATAGAAAAAAACATATATTAAATTATATTTAAGTTTTAATATAAACAATAGGATTAATTTTTTTCCAACTCTTAACATCCTACATCTGCGTGATTAGAGTTGTCAAAACGACTCTTTGTTCGTGAACAACACATGTTTGACTTGCTAAGCAGAGTCAAACACGAACACAGTTTTTATGTTCGAAATATAAAGGAGCTGAACACGAACATTGATGTTTTTTCAACAAGCTGAGCATAAGTTGAGCCTAGGCTCGCTCGGCTCATTTTGCACCACAAACACACTTTTTATGTTCAAAATATAAACGAGTTGAACACAAACAGTGATATTTTTTTTTACAAGCCGAGCATAAGTTGAGCCCAGGCTCGCTCAGCTCATTTTGCACCCTTATTAATGATGCATTTATTAAGACTAATTTAAATTTATATGATTTCTAATGGCCAACTAGTTGATAAAAAAGTGTAGAACTAATTAATCATTAATTAATATTTAAATTTCTAAATAGTTAGTTACTATGCCAATTCAAAATTAACTATAACTTCATTAAACTAATTAAATATTAATTAAAACTTAAATTGTTATTAGTTAATTATGAATTAATTATTTATAAAGTTCATATCAAATGCAATTAATTAAATATAACTTTTTTTTGCATAAGATAGTATCATTGTATAGTGATTAAACATAAATTTGCATTAATTAAATTAATTAAAATTAAACCAGATTCAAGAAAACTTCATTTTAATAATATTCTTATAGAAAATTGCAAAACACCCCGCTGCATTCGCCTTTTGCCTCTCCCACTGTTGCCCGAACACAAATCGGCTGGAGTTAGCTAGGAAGGCAACAATGAGTCAGCAGTTGAGTCGGCAACACATCGAGTAAACTTTCTAGATTGTGACACATGTTTGCAACTTATACCCTTATAATTTAGCTCCGTCATATTTGTATTTTTTTTATTTTTTTTAAGAATGTTTAGATGTTACCTCTAGTACTGAAATTTTCCTAGAATTGAAAAGACAAAATGGAAGTCAGAATATAGATGTTACCTCTAGTTTGTCTTCCTTTGCCCTGTGATATTGGGGAAGCAATCTGAAGTCCCCAGTCAAGCGTATGCATTCGCTTACATTCTCAGGAGAGACAAAATCAAGGGCAACTTTCGTGCAAGACTGCAGTAAATGAATTTAGTAACAAACATGCATGCAGAAACAACTATTAAGTGCCAAAGTTGGATCTTCGGAATCTGAATATTGAATCAAAATCACATACCTTAAGGTTGCGCACTTGATGTGGACAGCCTGCAGGGATGAATACTGCTTCTCCTAGCCCTTGAACAAATGTCCATGGCTCTATCCCTGCAGAAGCACATGGGCCACTAAGAGTTTCCAAGTGTTCCATAAAAGAAAAATAAAGCAAAACAAAACAGATTTATAACTAACCAAATTCGTCCTTGAGCTTCCTTTTGTGTTCCGAGGTTAGATAGAACACCTCATCATGGACTGGATTAAATACCTAAAATACACAATTTGGTTTATTAGAGAGATATAATCTACCTTGATAATCCAATTTCAATATGAAGGAAATAGGCAAACCAACCTGTTCAAGTGGTGAACAATAAGTATGGCGGAATTCCTTGGAATGCTTTCTAAGATATGCTTTCAGCGGTTCTACATCTTCTTTCCGAAATATGTCCCATAGAGCACCTCCATCTTGAATTTTATTCTGCTGATCATTTTCATTCCCGAGGTCCGAAAACTCATCCACATATGTTTCCTCCATCCTGCTACAAGTCTCTTCTCCATGAAAGCTACTACATTTCTCTCTTTCATCTTGATCTCTGTGCAACTTCTTCAACTTCTCTATTGCATACTTCTGCTCTTCAGTAGGCAAGACCTCTGCAACATGCATTAAAACATTTACCTGTACCAAAAAGCTGTAATTAGATAGACGTTATACTGACACTTCAACAGTAAAATACAACATTCAACCTGCAAACAAAAATAAATAAGCTGACTTGAATGTCATTTTTTTTTGTTAACTCCCCATTTAAAATGTCCATGAGATGGGTGTATACGACCATTTTCTTTTTTATATTTTATAATGCAAGCGATTCTTCATCCATGACCAGGTTTCTTGTTAAAGTTGATGTAGTGAGCTAAATATTACACACTAACTAACAGGAAAACATCAACGTGTCTGACATCCTCCAATTAAATATAACGTTAGCTTGTAACTCATGTTTGATTTTTTTTTTTTTTTACGTTAGCTTGTAACTCATGTTTGATTTTTTTTTTTAAACTTTTTGGAGCATTATCATATATAATAAATCTAATGCCCAGAAAAGCATGCGCAAAGATTATATAAGATGAAAGGAAACCGTCAAGCTCTTCCAAGGAAAAACACAACAGCTCAATAATAAAAAAGTACTGCATCCCTTATAACATTTCATGAAAATAGAAGAGAGAAAAACATAGTGTTAATGAATCGATGAATAATCAAACCTCATGAATCTGAATTTAAAGTTCGTATGAATACAAAAAGAAAAAAGAAAGCCCCAAGAAAAGGAAAGAAGAAGCGTTTCGAATAAGTAATAAGTTTTCTACCTTTCCAAAACGATTCCTAATATCATACAGTACCATAAGGTTTTTCTTATGCCAAAAAGCCAAAACTTAATTCTTGTTTAATAACCTATCTTAAGGACATCTTATCCTACAGTCCCCTCAATAATATATCAAACAAACGTAAACTGCAACAGCAGTTCTTTCTTCCTCTGATCAATTAGTGAATACACCATTAATATGATAACTTATTTAGCAGTATTAGGGACAATAAAAATTAATTGATTTCACATGGATCCTAAAACATTTGCTGGGGTCACTTTATAGACATCTATTGTCAGACTAAAAAAAGTTGTTCAATCAAATAATTTCTCAAAACTTACCCAACTCATCCATAGTGGGATGAATCTTGCTTCCCAAAAATGAGACAAGTAATTTTTAAGCACAAGAGTTAAATATAATATATAGAACATATAATGAACCAGAAGAATAATGCCCATCACTTCTACTTCAAATCTTTGTTTTATCACATTCAAATATTGAAATAACAATCATTGTTAACAAAACCATGCTTGTAGAGTAAAAAGAAATTACATATTGTAAGACTCACTGAGCATATGATTGCAAATATTAATTCATGAAAGAAAAATATAAATTTCAAGTCTTAAAATTTATATAAAGTGGAGATGTATTTAGATTCTGCATTAAAAGAAAGGAAGGCATTTCCATAGCAGAAAAAGAAAGAAAATGCAGTCCAATCAGTGAATCGCGTTATTTCTTCATTTTTTTCTCTATTTTTTTTTTCTGGCTTCAAAGCACGACGACTTTGCAAAATCGTGTTTCAATTCTACTATTATCTATTGAACTTAATATCATGAAGCTGCATGACATGAATTTATGCTATAGATTATATTTCCATTGACTAACTTTGATATCATTAGGTCCGTTTCATCGAGTTGGTCAGTTTGACTATAAGTTTGCTGAAATCGGAGCTCTGGATGACTTTTTATCAAGATTTTAATATTTCTTGCACAAAATATTGCCTCGAGATTTGTGCCGGATGATGAAAATTTGTTGGTGGTGTATCAAGCTCAATGATAAAAAAGTAAAGCATCCTTAATAACGTTTCAATGAAAACAGAAAAGAGAAGAAACAAAGGGTTAATAAAATCAATGAAGATCAAAACTCATGAATCTGAATTTAAAGTTTGAATGAATACAGTAAAAAAAAAAAAAACTCCAAGAAAAGGAAAAAAGAAATACCGTTCCGAATATGCCTCAAGTATTAAAAATGTGAAGCTAATCCTAACTAATAATTTTTCCACCTTCCCAAAACGATTTATAACATAATACAGTCCCATAAGGTTTTTCTTATGCCAAAAAGCTAAAACTGAATCCTTGTTTCATAAACTATCTTCAGAACATCTTCTCCAATAGTCCCTTAATAATATATCGAACTAACGTAAACAGCAACAACAGATCTTCTTCCTCTGATCAATTAATGAATATACCATTAATATGATAGGTTTTTTAGCAGTATTAGGGACGATAAAACTCAATTGATTTCACATGGATCCAAAAACATTTGCTGGGTTCATTTTATAGACATCTACTATCAGACTAAACAAGTTGTTCAATCAAATAATTTGTCAAAACTTACCCAACGCTCCCATGGTGGGATAAATCTTGCTTCGAAGATGGAACATGCAAATTTTAAGCACAAGAGTTATCTATAATGTATAGAATATATAGTGAACCAGAAGAACAATGCCCATCACTTTACTTCAAATCTTTGTTTATCACATTCAAATATTCAGATGACAACCATTGCTGACAAAGCAATGCTTGTAGAGTAGAAAGAAGATTACATATTGTAAGACTTACCGTGCATACAATTGCAAATATTAATTCATGAAAGAAAAATATACATTACATGTCTTGAAATTTATATAAAGTGGAGATGCATTTAAATTCTGCATTGAAAGAAAAGAAGACATTTTCATAGCAGATAAAGAAGCAACATGCAGCCCAATCAGTGAATCACATTTATTTCTTCATTTTTTTCTCCTTTTCTTTTTCCGGCTTCACAGCACAACGATTTGGCAGAATCGTGTTTTAATGCTACTATGATATTTTGAACTTAATATCATGAAGCTTCATTATATGAATATATGCTATTGATTCTATTCCCATCAACCATATCGTTTAAAAGCCTTAAGCGTGCTAACAGCTAAGGGTTTTCCCTATATTTCATTCCAAGCTTTCCTAATAAAACCAACACTCTTCAATCATGTGGGCTTGCATATACAGAATGTACTCTAAGATCAGGTAACTTTATATGCTGAGTGATAAATGAAGAAAAAAAAGAGAACATTCTCAACAATATCCATAATACTGATGGGCAGGAAAAGTGTTGTAAAAATAGGTCCGAGCAAATATCATAGAAAAGAAGTTTCCACTTGACTAAAAAATTAGTTATACTCTATAAGAAGTGTATCTGACTAGCATAATGGAAGCAATACAACAGAGACTTGAATTTAAAAAATTCAACATAATTGATAAGCATTAGAATTAGCCATCATTAAAGAAAAATTAAGTAAATATTAATGACATAATAAAAAGCTCACGTACTGCATCTGAAACATCGCAATGAATCTTGGTAACTGAATCTCCTCTGCCAAGTTCTTCTCTCATTCCATACGCAATATATGATTTCGGCCCCATGTCCAGCTTTAACATTTCATTGGGAAGAGCTGTAGAAATGTTTAAAGGACCCGTTCGGGGATTTGTGTACTCCTGAAATGGTAGTGAATTGATAAATTCATTCCCATGGCATGGTAAACAATCTTCAAAATGCGTTGATGTAGGCCAATCCTTCAGTTTTAGCATTTCTGGCCAGGAATTGGCATACATTCGTCCTTCAAAGTAGCCCTCAAAAAAGTCATCACTCGCTATCTCAACCTAAAGTAAGAAGATCACTTTGGTCAAGGTATCGTTATCATCATTACAAGTCTATTCAAAAGAGTAAAGTAACAATAAATGAGAAAGTGGATTGCAAAGCTTTAGATCTGTGTAGGAGATAAATAGCATAAATAAAAAACATAGAACAAAATATATACATATATATATATATATATATAATGTGTAGGTGAGTATATATATATATATATATATAAGGGACTTGCCTTGCAAAGGGCCAGGCAGTCGATAGTCTGAAGTTGAAATGATTCTGAACTAATCTTGCTTCTGCATAAATTTTTCCACATAGCCTTTGGCTCCCAGCTTAAATGTGATTTCTCATCAAGAACGCCACGCACAATCACTGGCTCACTCTTAGCCCAATGTTTTTGGAAATGCTTGAGTTCAATCAGATCAATACAGCTAGAATTTGGACAATATAAAAAGTTGTCTGCTGAATCTTTCCTGGAAGCTGCTTTTCTAGAACTTTTGCTTGTATTAGAACAACTACAGCTTGCATTTCTAGTTGTAATAGAATCTTGTAGGAATCCAAAACTTACTATAAGGGTTTCAGCCTTGTCTTCCAGTTTTGAGATCCAATCTTCAGCAAGCATGCATTTTAATTTTAGGACAGCACTGCCACACCCTCCAATTTCCTTCGGTGGACAACAAATTTTCCCATTTTGATCAGCCTTCCACTTAGCAAATTCATTACGGTAATGCATTGACATATCTCCATTCTCATGTTCTGCTGCAAACATCTGGGCAGAATTTCCACCATGCAAATATTCCGTTCCTCTATTTACAGGAGGCAGTAATTCCTCTGTACAAGAAAGATTGTTCTCGCGTATTTCTTTGCAACAAGTTATGCATAGATCAAATTCACAACTAGGGCAGCTTCGGTGAAGATCGACAATAGATGTTTTGCAGTAGTTGCTGCACCAAAAAAAACAAAAAAATAGAATTAAAAGAGCTTAATGAGACGAACAGCTTGACGAAGAATTTTTCGTACCAATATACTCTCTCATCTTTTTCACAAGTGGATTTCTGAATCCTCAACTCAGATAACGGCAAACCTGTTAATGATAAGCATAATTTATTATGAATAATCTTAGCGAAATTATTTAAGCATAATCATATTCTATCAAAAATCAGAACAAAGAACCTTGAATGTTTGACTCAATTTTCTTTTCAATGTCTTGCTCCTGATTCAATTGTTTTAAAGAAGGCAGCAGAAGATTAAGCACACGAACGTTGTTTTCAACTTTATGAAGTCTATCAAAATCTCTGCTAGGAGTCTAAAAATCACACAGAAATAAGAAGAATGTCAATCTTTGAAAAGCCTTATTACTTGGTAGTATTAATACAATGAGAATATGGGCAAAATCATATTTCTAGATCATAACAAATGTACAAGTGATCAGCATGCCAACAACCCCACATTTTTGGTGAATACATTCAAGTTCAGTGAAACCATAGAATGAGCTTGATGAAAAAATAAAACTACTTAAATCAATTCATTTGAATACACAAAATGTAAAATTCATGTCCAATCTTCAAAAACCGTAGTAAAAAAAAAGCAAAAAAAGTAACATCTAACTTAATTTGCAGGATGATTTTGTGACAGAGGCATTTGGATCGCAGAGAACCTCATTTACATTTGCATTCCCCAAAAAAGAAATTTGAGATACATTGAAGAACGCTAGCCCACTTAAATGCTTTGATAAGAATTAGTCAGGTGATATCATTTATGCTAAATTTATACATGTCTACGGAAACCTCCACAAAGAAATAAACAACAATAAATACATAAATTAGGTGCTTCTAAATCCAGATTTGATCAGTTATACAAGATAATTAAGATAATTATTCAGAAACTATGCCGTCTATTTATATACATAGACAACAAGATGTATGATGAGCACTTGGTATAATTTATTTTCCGAGTTCAATGGAGTCAAAAAGTACCATGGATGCCTTATGCGGCCTCTTACAAACTCCGCAGACATAAGTTTCATCGCATGATGGCAAAGCCTTCAAGCTCATCTCATCAGCCATCTTTCGGCACCTAGTTCCACAAGGCAAAGTTCGCAATGAAAATAAAAATCTAAAAATTAGGGCAAAAAAGACTTTCAAAGACAGAATTAAAAAAAAAGAAGAAGTAAACAAGATCAGTAAACAAATTAACAGATGTGTGAGGCGTACCTGCTTCCAGTTTTGTCCTGATTCTTGAGATAACTTGAGCCATTCGAAACCATATCCTCCTTCCCAATTGTTCTGCGCTTAATGCATATCGTCTTTGCAGAATTCTTACATTGAAGAACAAATGATGACCAATAGTATTAAATTGGTGAAAGGCCGGGCTCAACAAAATAACAGAAAATAAAATAAACATACCTTCTCGCATCTGTGGAGATTTCCCACGGAAGAAACGGAAGAAGATGTCGAGCAGGGAGACTCCACATTGCCGTCAATAAGGACTTTAGGATGCAAAGAAGGAATGGAGGATGAAGCCGGTATTTTCTTCCTCTTCCTACACGAATCGAATCCGCCACCTTTTTCCACCGTGGAACCCCTACTTCTTTTCCCCCGCCTCCCGCACCCACTCTTCTCCACATCTTCCTCTTCCCTTCCCTTGGTTTTACTCCTAATCGGCGGCCGCTGTTTACGTCTATCCTCCTCACAACTCCAATCAGCGTCGAGTTCTTCAATCTCCTGGAACGAATCTTTGAGTTCCATTGAATCCGGTGAGTTGGAAAGATAATACTGGAATTCGGAGTAATTGATCGAATGATCTACCGTCGCAAATCTTCTAGGACGTTTGGAATCGTCCTGCGTTTCCAACCCCTCCGCCGTCGGCACCATGGTCGCGTTGAGAGAACTGGAGGACTTCGATTAGGGATTTACCGGTTTACTGCGACCCTTCAGATCTTCATACAAGGAAGAAAATATTGGCTCCATAACGGTGCGATCCTTATTTTTAGAAATATTACCGTTGGATCTCTCCTGGACGTCTCAGATTTAATTTTATTCGCTGAAATAGTTCAGTATTGCGTTTAATAATAATATAAGAGATTTTCCATATTTAGATCTCATTAATGATTCAAATTATTATAGATTTTTTGCTTTTTTCTTATTGCTATTTCTTTTAATCCATTTTAAATACTCGATATTTTATAAGAGCATTATTCGTACAAATCAATAAATTTTCTATCATCTAATAAAAATCTCGAGGCAAGACACAGGCCTTGATGTAATTTTTTTTAGTAAGGATTATTCAAACTTTAATTAAAAATCATTTAAAACACAGTCGAAGGAGGGGAGGGGGGAGGCAGTGACTCATCTTCCACTGGCCTCTGTACTTCGGGTCTCGATCTGCCCTCTCTAGGAGTTTGATCTTGGACATGAGTTGCTCTAGGAGGTTGGAATGGCCTACAGGGGAGATACATGATGCACGGCGGCCCTCTCCCGCGGGACGATGTAGGCGACGACTGCACCCCTCTCCTTCTCAATCGGTTGGGGCGGGGGAGCCTCTTCTATAAGGGCCGACTCCTGAGACCCCGAAGTTTAGATTGGAGTTTCCTGGAAGAGGCTCCCCCGTGTTAATATCCCGACGACTGCACCCCTTTACAATATCCCTCACCCACTTCAACGTGTTAATAAAAAAAAAAAAGAAAAGAAAAGAAAAGAAAAGAAGGAAAAACGAAACAAAAATATTTTTTTCTATCAGCACCGGGCTTTCCTGAAGATTTCCTTAGCTAGACAAGGGAGTCATCCCTGCCAAAAGGTTTCTTCGCCTTGGGTCTCTTTTCTTCAAACTTCGTTGTTGCCGCTTCCATCCACTTCTTCTCTTTCTCGTTTGACTCCTCCTAGAGACTTTCGGTCATGCTCTCAGAGGTTCCGGGCCACAAGATGTCAACAACTGCACAGTCTGTAAATTGGTATACGGAAAGCTTGCTCCTCTCAATCATGTCGACGTAGATGTGAGTACTCTCCGGTGCCATTTTCGTCTTACCACCTCACTGTTAATTGGTCAGAAATAAACTCCCCAGCCACGACAATGTTTAATGATCATGAACTTTGACGACCATTCCTTCACCTTGTTCTCAAAGCCTAGACAAAAAATAATGTGTAACGTTCTCGGTCAATCTTAACGCCGAAGAAATAAGAGATGAACTAGATCGACCACAGAATTTCAACTCGCTGAAGGTAAACGATGAAGGTCATTATGATGGCGAAGGAGTTCCGTGTGACTTTTGTAGAAATAATGTCGTAGCTATTGAAGATGGACCTCATCCCGCTGTAGAACGACATCCTCAACCCATATTTGAATACCTAGGAGCCATGTTGTGATAAGAGGGAGAAAAAGAGAGTCACACGGAGGAAAGGAAAATGATAGCATGAGGAACCAAACTTCCAGTTCACCAACTATAATATAAAGTAGAAGTCAAAATATCGTTAAGGGTAATACAATATTTTCTTCATATCAAAGTGTGGGAAAAGTGTTAAATCAAATGTGCATATTGATGAACCAATAAATACATATAAAATCATGAATATATAAATATTGAAAAATAAAATAAAACATTCATGTATATATTAATTCACGAAATAAAATATTTTTACATTTGTTTCACCCGCTTACAATTGTTCATCCAGAAAGAAAAAAAAAACTTACCTCAACTAAGACAACCGCTTAAACATTGACTCTCCTCATATCCTAACCATATCCACTCTACTCATTTTAGCATTCAAATGGGAGATTGAAAGTTCCTCTTAAAAGTTGGTTAATTTAGCCTTATAAGACATCACCTCCTCTTGAAGAATAGCTTCACTAGCCCGGACCGTAGCTAACTCCTCTTCCAGTAGCCCTAACCATACGTCACGAAGGAGGTCGGCCTCCTTTGGAATCAAAGTCTGAGCAAAAATAGACAGTGTCGGAACATTGGTCGCTCTATTCGGGCCCGCTGATTCATCGCGAAATGACCCTCTATAGCGCATAAGAACCTCATTGAATCCAGAATCCACCGTGGCGCTGACTTCAGGGGCCCCATGCTCAACAAGGGGAGGAGTCTCGGTATCCTCGCCAAAGGATGGATCCATCATCCGGTCAAGGGCAGAAGTAGCGAAGGAGAATATTTTTCCTCCAATCTCCTTTCTTATTGGTGGAGGTTGAGAGGCACTAGCCATCGAAGGGCCAAGAGCAACTCCCTGTTCATCCGACGCTGGTACTTCCGAAGGTAAGTGATTAAAGGCAGGTTTTTGTCCCTCCCTCAAATTTGGAAAGGTTGGGCGGAAGAC
>NW_018164444.1:74481158-74496214 GCF_001263595.1 Phalaenopsis equestris
GCGGTTTGACGCGCCTGATTACCTTTCATGAGGCTCCTATCTTTTACTCAATGCTTCTTCACTTGGAAGACACCTCCCACCATCATAGAACCTTCCGTGAAGCGGCCATTATTCGAGTGAGAGGACCTTACTTTAATCACATGGTCGGAGTCATTCATCTTAGGCAAACCGTGTTTTCCAGACAGTTCAATTTTAGAGCTAGATTTCACCCTCTTCTTCATGTCCAAAAAAACTAAAGCTCAAGCTGCCTCGTCAACGAACTTCGGAAAATTTCCATCTTCCATGCTTAGCATCACTAAGAAAATGAAGATGAATTTGAAAAAACACCTAAAAAATAAATACCCACACCACATATATAACAACTTTAGCACAAAAGTCAAGAAGTGATTAATTATTTCGCATTAAATAGTCATAAATATCACAAACATGTCTCAAAATATTGATCCTCTTGTCCTTTTCACTGATATATACATCGAGAATGTGTCAACACAAATCACATAGACATCATCTAGAAGACAAAGAAGGTGATGTGGTCCTGCGGGGCCTACCAATGGTGACCCCAGATCACATGCTCAGCTGGGCAGTCCCACGTACCGTAAAGACAGAGCGCCTTAGATGGATATGGGGAAGAACTCCCTTGAAGAATCCAACTAATCAAACCCATATGGACGAACCCGTCGCTTGCCAATCTGGATTGACCGGGAAAGAGCAACGGGTCCTACAGTTCCAAGGTGGTTGATGTAGAGCTTCAGCAAGTAGCCGCCCAACTTAAACGATCACCCACCTCGCAGCCGCCCGACATGAGGGCCGCTCGACCTGGTAGCCACCCGAACCATCGACTGTCCAATCTTATAGCTGCTCTGTTTTAATGGCCACCCAGCCCATACAGTCGCCTCACCAAACGACCGCCGGCCTCGCAACCCCCCGGCTTAATGGACGTCTCGCCTAATGTCCGCCCCACCATATTTATTGATTCTACAGGCCGAATTAATGCATGCATTAAAATGCCTCCGCCGTGTCTATATACTTTAGGAGTACAATAAATTCCTATAAATAGGTGGTCCATATCATTAATAAAAATTACACATATCCACTCTTACTCCTCCAATATATCCCACAAAGTATTGAATTCAAGACTTATTCGCACCACGTGATTTTATTGACATAAAAATAGGAAATTGATATCAATAACGGCTATTAGTATTATTACTCTCTTTTTTTTTATTGACTCAATCATCTTCCCCCGCTCTTAAATGCTTCCCCTTCGCTTAAATCTACATTTCATTTCTCTGCCTTCTCCCTAACTCTCCCTCCCTCAATTCTCAAACATCAGAATCAGAGATATTATGGCTTTCAGCATCTCTATTGCATGCTTCAACTTCAGAACAAGTCCAACATCATCTCCTCATCTTTCTCCTCCTCCGGCGATGGCCAGAGCTTCCAACATCTCCATGGCTTCAACCAAGTAATCAATCAATCTTATCAATCCCAACACATATTCTTTTTCTCAAAACAATTATTTTTTTTCAACAGAACAACGAAAGAACCAAAACCATTCATGCCAGCAAAACTTGTACAACACCAAGTGTCTCACTCCACCCCAAAACCAAAAACAGAAGAAATTTTCAAATCCTTAGAAAACTGGGCAGAAACCAACATGCTCAGTCTCCTCAAACCCGTGGAAAACTCATGGCAGCCTCAAGACTTTCTTCCAGACTCTAGCTCCGAAGATTTCTTCCAGAAAGTAATGGAGTTGAGAGACAGAGCAAGAGAAATACCTGATGACTATTACGTATGTTTGGTTGGTAATATGATAACAGAAGAAGCTTTGCCAACTTATCAGACATTTTTGAACGGTTTAGATGGAGTTGGAGATGAAACAGGTGCAGGCTTGAGTCCATGGGCTGTATGGAACAGGGCTTGGACGGCAGAAGAGAACAGACATGGAGATTTGCTGAAGCAGTATCTGTATCTGTCGGGCAGGGTGGATATGAGACAGGTGGAGAAGACGATACAGTATCTCATTGGCTGTGGAATGGTAAGAACTGAATTACTTGATTTTTTAAATTATTATTTAATAATATATACCATAATTGTGAAGGCCATATATTAACTTCATTAGTAAATGTTCCCAAGCTTGTTTTTTTAATGGGCTAGTTGGAATAATTTTTATAGTTTATATTTTATTGACATGTTATTCTATTTTGTCATTGACATGAACATATTTGATACCTTAAAAAAAGTAAATATAAATGTACATTTAAAAATAATTATTGAGAAAATAAAAAAAATGTGAAATAGATGCATCTTTATATATAGTAATGAATGAGGTTATTATAGCTTGAATTTTAAAAATAATTGGAAGCTTTAAAGCATATATTAGAAAGTCAAATGATATATGATTTTGATATGCTTATAGTCAAAATAAGTGACTTTATTATAGGAATATAATAAATACAATGTAAATATTGAACTAGTTGAAGTCTCTCACCAAACTTGTCTCAAACCTCCTCCAACATGATCTCTAATATCGAACTTGTTGTGGTCTAATAAATCCTCCTATAAAACTATAAGAGAATGTTAACATTGATGTATAGAAATGATTTAAAGTGAATGAAGGTGTTTGAAAGGAATTAGTAAGGGTCATTGACTTAGAAACATGAACTAGGTAAAATCAAGATATAATTGACCAACTTTATTTTTTTTTCAGATTTCCAAATTTGTAAGAAAACAATTAATTTTCACTTAATAATGATGATGAATATAACATATTTTATTAATGAAAAGTTTTATTATTTAGATAATTATAAAATGGAAAAATAGAAACTAAAAAAGTACACAGAAAGCAAACTATGGTTTAGTTACTCTTTATTTTGTGCTAAAAATAAAGTGTTAAAATATATCAAATTTAATATACAAGGGATGTAGCTCAATAATTAAAAATTTAGGATTTTTCTAAGGTTTTTAGGTCATCCAAATGTAGACAAAACCTTAACTAGGTGGGATTAGGCATATTTCTAGACAACTTTTGTAAAGGGGATAAGAAGAAATTTAAGGAGGATAAAAATAGAATAAAAAATATTCAATGAAATTCTTAAAAAATATAAACATTTTAAGAAAAGAAATCCTAAAAAAATAAAAAATGAAAATAAAAAAAAAAATACCAAACTCACCAAAGACTAATTGTATGTAAGGATCATTAAATAATTCCCCTTGAAGCAGTCATCAAGCCCCTGCACCACTTGAGTCTTCCTTTCATTTTTTTAGACTTTTATTTGCAAATCTGTTTCCTTTTTACATCAAAAATTTTAAAGCCATATAAAAAGCATTTTCTCTGAGAAGACATAACTCTTCACTTCAAAAATCAATTACAAAGAAAAGAGAGAAGTTGGAGTGATTAAAGTGGCTCTTTGACTTGATCAACATGATGCCGCTCTAAATTCCTTACTTCGATCCCCCCCATCTCCTTAGTTGAATTTGATATTGACCTTCACCTAAGCATTAAAAATGACAAATAAACAAGAATATTGACTTATGGTTAAAGCTTACGTGAAATAAAGTCATAAAGCAACAAACAACACTGAAACATACACATTAAAATATGGAATAGACTCAACAATTAATAAACTAATATAAAATTATCTTCAAAATAATTCCAAGCTTTCCATTTAGCATGGCTTATAGTAATTAAATCTCTTAAATGTGAAGCTTGACTTTTAAATTGTGCTCTAGTAGTAGGTCCCACATTATTGTTTGTGAGCCCCACCTTGTGTCCATCCTCTGTCATTGTGGGACCTATCTTGGGTTCACCTTTTATGATCGTGAGCCCCCATATTGAGTCCAACTCCTATAATTGTGAGACCCCTCTTGTGATTGTTGAATGTACATTGTGTCTAGCACATGTGATTATGGGCCCCATCATAGAGTCAGTATGATGCACCACACTATAACTTTTAGATGACCCATCAATCAATATTATATTATTTTATTTTAGAGAATAAATTTTTTTGTATATATATTATTTGTAATGACAGAAATTGTAGGCTTACTATTGATAGAGGAAGTGCAATGAATGTTATCTCAATTCATGATTTGATCTCACGACTAAACAATGCACAAATCCTTTCTATATTAATTAGGACAACTCTACATCTCTATCCATCTTAATATAGTGTCTCATTTTTACCAAAAAAATGTTGGTAGGGGATTTTTATGTGTCGCCACACATCATAGAACATTTGAAAAACTTCTATATAGATGACCGAGAACAACAATTTAGTCGGTTTGAAATTTTTTTGCTTGAAGGTTTTGTTTGAAATTGTGATTGTTTTTATTTGAATGATTGTGATGTTTTTGTTTAAGAAGTCATTGTTTTGTTTAAAAATTTTATTGTTTTGTTTGAATTTTTATTATTTTGTAAATTTTTTGGTGTTTTATTCATTGAGTTTTATGAGTATTTTTTATTGCATCAAGTGTAGGACACCCTGACGAAATTACATTTTGCCCAATAACAACTGAAATAGTCTAAGGACAAGGACCTAAAGACTAAAAAGTCTAATGGTTTTAATTAATTAGTTTTATTTTTTTTTCCTATTAAGTTTTGGCCCTAGTCTTCATTTCAAGAATTTAGGTTTTGATTGGATTATAAGAAAGTTGACGTTTGAGATTTTAAAGTTTAATTGAGTTTAATTTTAAGTTTGATCTTTAACAACCCAATTTTTCTTTAAAGATTTAAAGATTCAGTAATTGTCAGACTACCATCTGAATTCTGAAAGTGAATTATATTTTTTGGGAATGTTTTGTTTTCTCAGTTTATGAGTTTAGAAGTGATGCGAGGATTTAAGATTTCACTTGAATTTGATTCGAGTAGATTCGACATAAATGCAACCTCAAATTGTGTAAATGAATAATTCATTTTCTTTTTAAGTCTCAAAGAGTCAACAGTAATTCAACTCCCATAAAGTTTTAGACATATTTTCCTTGGAAATAACATTTCTCTATGAAATATAGTTTTATCAAAGGCATCAGATGTTCACCTTTGTAGTCCACTAACTCGCGAGAATCAAGGCATCAGATGTTCACCTTTGTAGTCCACTAACTGGCGAGAACCTCCATGATACACTTTCTCTATCATGAAGAGAGGTAGGATGATAGTTAAAAAGAGGCACAATGTTCAAACTTAAGACGAGATTCAACATGGAATGCAATCACACATATTCGTATCACATTGACTCCTCTAAACTATCTTATTACTTGTCTAATTAAATTTACATTTCCAAAGAGGACTCAAATGATGCGTACAATTATCATGAGAGACTTTCTTGATTTATATGAGCATGTAAATGTCATTTTAGGATAAATTTTCATTAATGTTAAATAACTTAGTTTTTTCTTCAATTCCCATGCTCCTAATTCAAAAATTTGTATATTTGAAATATTTTCACTTTCCAAGGATATATTTTTAAATTAATTAAAGAGTTAGATATTCAATTCAACTTTACCCAACACTACTTTCCAAGGATATATTTTTAAATTAATTAAAGAGTTAGATATTCAATTCAACTTTACCCAGCACTACTCATGAATATAATATCTTAGGAATTTTCTTAAGAATGTTTAAGTTTTATTTTTCTTAAGAAAGTTTAAGTTTTATTAATTAGAAGATATGTTAGACACCAAATTTTGATTAATGCTCACCTTAAGCTTCTTCTCAGGGAGACAAATAATTTACTTCAATATTTCTTTTTTTGAGTTTTCTTTTGCCACACTCATCTGAGAATTACTATATCTAATTGAACATTTTTCTTTTAAGCATTTCAAATGTCTAATATCTTATAATTGATAATTCTTAAATTTTTCTTAATATGATTTCTCAGCGTATTATAACTCATTCGAAAATTAAGATTCAATTGACTTGGCTCTGTTAACACTTAAAAAGTTTAAAATGACATTGGTTAGTTTTTAATATTTCAATTGTGCCTGTTTAACTATTTTGAAACCCTTTTGTATTAGGCGAAAGTTATCAATGTGAAGCACTTAATTATTAAAATTAATACTATTTTTCCTTTTAATTGGCATTTATATATTAAAGTCAGATTGTTAGGATTCCCTTCATGAGTCGTAAAATATAGTCCATAACTTTGCTATGAGAATTTCCTTAAGGTGAGTAAATAAGAAAATCCATTCCTTAAACATGTAATGCAAGACTAAAAAATATTTCACATAAGGAATAATATCATAAAGAATGTCAACATATGATCATAACTAGCTCAAATGAAGACAAGCAAATCATGTAACACATCATCACACAAAAGAAAGTGTTCATAAGGAGTACAAGATACCCTGATACATCAATAAAAAGATAAGCATGCCACAAAAGGCAGAGCGTCCATAATGTCTCTATTTATCACTGTCCTCCCCCATCATCCATAGTGTGGAGCTCAAACGGTGACGGTGTTGGTGGCCTCTAACGTGATTTGGATTGATTGGGACATATTGAGATCTTTTGTTAGTACTGGCTTCATACTCCTCATGAATTTCATAGTTTGAATTTGACAAAAAATATTGATTTAATTGATGTTTCTTTCTTTGATTTCCATGTCTTTTAAAATAGATTTAACTCCAAGGTTTATCATGTCTTGAATTTTTGGCATCTTCTCTGAATTAGATGGAGCGATGAGGGGTGTATTCCTATATCATCCATTTGGAGAGGTGATACACAAGGCTTAGGTTGTGATTTAATGACCACCTAGGGTATGTCCTCTTTTGTAATTTAAAGATGTTGTGGTATATAGGGAAGAGCATCATGTGATAATCGATATGGAATCTAAGTTTTTTAAAGGTATTTTAGTACAAAAAGAGATGCTTCAGGCGATAATCGATGCGATGGGTACACTGACAATCATATGAAGACCTATCTTGATTGCCCTGATGATGTCTTTTCGTGCTTCAGGATCCTTCTTTTCTCCTTTTGATACATAATTAACCCTACGACGTAGAGGATTTCTATAAAAAAGGATCCTTCTTGCTTTGCTAAATTTTCAAAAATCCTATAGAGTTGAGTTAACCTTGATTTTCTCTTTTTCATACTAAGGGCTTTTGCATTTAGGTAGTTGTGGAAGTAATTCAACTGCCTTGCAGACGTTTTCTTTTCTCTGCGCAGTAGAGAGTAAATAAAACCCACTTCCTCTCAAGAAATGAGTGTTTTTAGGCTCAACATTATCGATCATTTCCATTATTTGTGTGTCCCTTTTATGGAGTCTCCTATTTTGATTTTGTCATTAAGACTTCATTAAAGCTGGATTGCCTTCATCGAATGGGCTGGTCTTGAAAATTATCTGTCTTAAGCATTTCATAGATCAAATAATGAGTCTTTCTAATTTCAAGTTTTTCAGAAGATTAAAGAATAACAGTGGAAGTCACAATAAAGGCAGTCTTAACAATCCTCTTATTCAATGATGGAAAGTCCTCTTTTGATTCTTTATTGATGATTTGAACTTCAAATGAAAAAATGATGAACTTGTTGAAACCTGTCCCAAACTTGATTGCAGACCCACCAGTAAGATGACTTGGGTCAAAGGCTAGGTTGCTTCCATTTCAAGGGAGAAAATGAGTTTCAGAGATATCTTTTTTCTAATGAGTACAAAAAATATATCAATAGAGAGTCGACTGTAGAATCTTGTAAAAATTCTTTTAAATGGAACCGATATTAGATTTAATTTGAAAATCTCTCGATGACGAGGATTGATGATGAAGCATGTCCTGAAAACCCCACTCAGTAAACAAAGTTTAAATAAGCAGTCAGAAGCATGAAGATTAAAGATGCAAAACATGACCTGGAGATCAAATAAGTTTGATGGACACATAGAAAGTCAGATAGAAGGATTTTAACTCATTACAAAAAATCAAGAGAAGAATGATTCCTTAGCAAAGCCGCTTGAAAAAAACCTTGGTGGAGGATTTTTGTGTGTCACTACATGGTATAGAACTTTTGGAAAACTTCTATTTTGATGGTTGGACACAAAATTTTAAAAAATAATATATCCTTCTAAAGGAAAAAAAAAATATTATCTTAAAAATTGGTCCTATTACCTGGATGATGAAAATCTTATCAGTCTATGGAACTAGATTTTTTTGCTTACCTTATGAGTGTAAGATAAAGTTTATTTTAATTCTAGGGTCTCATTCCCTACAAGGGAAAACCCTCATAATTATATGCATCTTTAGAGCTGAGCTCTAAAAAAAAATATTGATTAATGTAATTAGTCAAATCATCAGAGGTCAGACTTTCACATTTGAAGTGGTTGAGCATAAGGAAAGATTTCAAATTGGAAGAATTAAGTTCAAGAGAATGAGACATACAATTTGATGACAATGTGTCATAGAAAAGCCCAAATGCGAGGATCTAATCATTAGAGGAAGGGGGTTTAAAAGTGATGGTTGAAGAATTCAAAATTATTAGATAGTGAATTTGAATTGACCAGATATAGTCAAAAGTTTATTTAGAAATATCGACTTTAACTGACTGAAATGATTGAAATCCCTAACCTAAGGACAGAGTCAGGTGAGTAGGATTTCTAGATGAGAGTGAAAAACACCCTAGACTCTATGAGAAATTCTAAGTGGTGGAGTAACCTAGACTTTGGGAATAACGTCCCCGATCAGGATACCCATGGCTTTCTGTCTTCACTTAGACATTGGTATTTGTTAACTATAAAAAACCTCATAATCAGGAATCCCCCTTAAATATTGTAGCAAAGAAAATTCATAGTTTCAAGGCGGTCTGAATTATCTTTGTAATAACCACGAGTTACATCATTGTAAAGCATTCCTTCTAGTCTCAGGGGGTAGGTCTATTTGTTTTGTATATTCTGGCCCTTAACACTAATTAGGATACTTATCAAACTAACCTAGGTTTCTATACTCAGACTAACCTGGGGTAAGTGTTTGATCCTCTATTTCATGTCTAAGTTAGCTAACCTAAAATTCATGCAAGATCTATATAGGTTTTTTTCTTCATTCTTTATCCTGATGTGTTTTAAATATTATTTGAGATTCAATATTTATTTCATGTTATGTTACATTTCTAGGTTTGTTACTAGTGATGAAAAATGGAAGTTTTCTTTAGTTTTTTGAGTTTAATTTTATTTAGGATTGATTTTGATGCTTGCGAAAAAAATCATTTTGCGAGAGGTTTTCGTCGTTCTTTTTATTTTATGTATTTTTTTTATTTTTGTTTTATTTTTGAAGACTATCCATGAAACATAAAACATAAAACTAAGCATGAAAATTATATATGAAATAACATATATTTAGTTTGGATTAGACTTAGGCTAGGGTCGAGCTGTGGTAAGCTAGGATTCCAGCTCAGATTAGCTCAGTTTGATATGATGTAAGAGGTCATCTAGTTTGGGCCTGGGTTGGACTTGGGTAGACCTGAGTTGGGTCTAGGTTGATATGGGTTGGACCCATGTTTGACTTGGTTCGAACCTGACATGGGTTGGACCAGGGTTGATCTGGGTTGGACTTGGTTTAATGTGGGTTGGACCAATGGACTTACGTTAACCTGGGTTGGACCTGTATTAGACCTGGGTTGGACTTGGACCTGGATCAAGCCTAAGTAGGATCTGGGTTGGACCTGGGTTCGCTTGGGTTGGACCTGGGTTGACTTAAGTTGGATCTTGGTTGGACTTAAATATGGTCCACCATGGAAAAATAATAATAATAAAAAACATATATTTCCAGGCCTTCATTAAACCCGTTCTTATCAAATCTTTACGGAGAAGTCACCCATTAACTTAGATATTAAAAGTATTCCTTTTATTTAATCCAATGACACCATTTTAGTTATAATTAGACACCTCTTCATATTAGTTGATGGATCTTCTATGAATTTTATCTCTTAATGACACATAAATTTATTAAAATTTATTATTTATAGAAATCTTAGTTTTATCTAATAAAATCATTTTGGATTTCAATTAGTTTGGTATTTGAAATTTTTTTGACATTTGAACTCAATTTATTATTATTATTATTATTATAACTAATAATAATAGGAGTTTTTGATAGTAGGTTGAATGAATCTAATAGCCGACTAATATGATGAATTTGTGGGGTTTGGTACTTGTTCGAGTAGAAGATGCAAATATCTTCATGTTTTACAGTGGTAAAGCATAATTAATAGCTTCTTCTAGGGTTTGTGAAAAAAAATAATTTAGCTTTATTCTTAATGACATTCTTAATGACGCCACTAAGTACATTAATAAATTTATTATCCAATTTATAATTATTTTTAGCACAATTTTATTTAGAGATTAGGCTATCAAAACTATATAATATATTTTTACAAGGAGATTCCATTACTTTATAGCCAATACTTGTATATGCTATTTATTATCACAATTTTTAAGAAAGTTTATGATTCTTTTTATTTTTTTCATTTCAATCTAAGAATAACCCATCCCAACCAACCTCCTTTAGTTAAGGTAATAGTTTAGTAAGTCTCGATATATCTAGTTAATTCTATTTTGGTAAATTAAACTCTTTAGCAAGCATATATACTTTATTAGTCTAAGAGTTCAATCATCTTGACTCACCATTCAAAAAATTCATAAGAAATGTGGGAAGTTCAACATCAACTCTTCAACAATTCAGAATATTTTAACAAACACTTGTTAGCTTGAAAGACAAAAAATTTATACATAGATTTTTATTCATGTATTTTAAATTAATAAAATAAATATGTTATGTACCTTGAGTTCTAAATATCATAAATTATGTTAAGTTTTGGAGAAATAAATAGTTCCTTCAACCATAGAAAAAGAAAAGAAAAGAAAAGAAAAGAATACAAAAAATTATGTCTGTAACTAGGTAAAATTTATTTATTTTAATGTGGTGTACCCCCTTACCAAAAATTTCAATCATCATAAAAGAATAATGATAGATTCAAAGAAGGGTACTGACCAAGTGTTGTGGTAGAGCACACTGATAAGGTTTTACACTATATCATTGATTTGAAAGAAATACACTAGATTTACAAGCAACTAACATGATTAAATATGCCAAAAAAATGAGATTCACTAACCAAAAACTTATTTGAATGACACATGATTTTGAAGGCATGCTCACCACAAATTTTTTTCTTTAAAAAAAATTCTTGGGTTGTTCAAACCTTTAACCAGAATTATTCTAGCTAATGTTTGCTCTACTACAAAATGTGAAAGTGTATCGTGACATTTTTGGTGAGATTAAGGGATTAATATGGCTATATATTATTAATTTAATTTTTAAGAATGTCTATTGTATTTATGATTGATTGGTGAATGGTTTGGATGGATAAATTTGTAGGAATAATACTGCTAATCTACATTCTACTTGTTAGATGTGATTTGGAAAATCATTATAGAGAATGAGTTTTAGAGTATTTTAATAGTTTGGAATTCCTATTGAATGTTAGCATAAGATGTGTAGTTTTGATCTAAAATATATAACTAGATTTAATAGAGTTTAGGTTGGACTAAAGTAGTAGAGAATAGGTCATGATATTAGTCTTACTTAGTTTGGCTAATGGCTTTTAGTGAGGTCTCTTGAGTAAATTTGATGATTGACTTGAGAGTTTGCTAGCCTTGAACGAGGCTTTCAATGTAGTGTGGTAAATTAGGATAATATAGAGAATGTGATTATTTCATTAGCAAATAAAAATAACGAGAATAATTATAAGCATCAAATCACACCAATTATTAGTAAATCTCAAAAGAATGAAGATTCAAGCATAATAAATATGTTATTCTAAACAAAATATCTTAATAAATATTTTAATTTGCTTACAAAGTATGTAAATAAAACAATGACCCTTGAGCTTTCCACATATTGGAAAAATTATTCCATGCGGTGTCCAATCCTGACCGTAAATCAGGTGATCTACGGTCAGGATGATCTCCCACATAAAAGTGGCTAGCCATTCTTGATTCTAAGGCTTTTTAAAAAATGTTAAAAAAAAAAAAATAATAATAAATATGAATAATTTAAGCATGGGTCTTCTCTTGGGCTTTAACTTGGGTTCTTATAAATGCCAATATTTCTACATATGCCTTTAATCTTGAGAGTAAAATATGGGAAGTATACAACAAGGCAATGTTTAAAAAGCTTTACTCATAAATAGGAATGATTCTCAAGAAATTGAAAATGATTTAGAAGATAACCTAGTAGGAGAAAAATAAGAGTAAGGATGCCTGAGCTTTAAGGCCATATCTATGGACTCCTCAGGAAATATTATTGCATACGGACACCGCATCCAATCTACACCGTAGATCTATATCATTATGTTGATCTATATCAAAGGGAATGCCCTAGGAGTTTTCATAAATGCAAGTGTCAAAATTAAAAATTTCATGTTTTTATTTGGCAAACAAGAATCTTTCTTCATGTAATTAAACTATAATCTGTCATAACTAAACAGTATGTGAAGGCAGAGAACAATCCACTCAGGGGATACATATACACCTCTTTCCAAGAGCGAGCCACCTTCATCTCACACAGCAACACAGCTCGCCACGCCAGCCGCCATGGCGATCCCAACCTCGCACGCATTTGCGGCGTTGTCGCCGCCGATGAGAAGCGACATGAGGCGGCATACATTAAGCTCGTCGAAAAGCTCTTTGAAATCGACTCTGATACGTGCATCATCGCCTTGGCCGATATGATGAAGAAGAAGATCATCATGCCCGCTCACCTCATGTTCGACGGCTCTGATGAGCGCCTTTTCGATCACTTCGGGGCAGCTGCTCGTCGTCTGGGCATCTACACCTCTGGGGATTATGCGGATATTATTGACTTTTTGGTGGGGAGATGGAAGGTGGAGAAACTCGAAGGGCTTTCTGGTGAGGGGAATAGGGCGCAGGATTTCTTATGCGGTTTGGCTGCTAGGGTTAGGAAGTTGGAGGAGATAAGGCAAACTAGGGCTAAGAAGGCGCCTTTGTCTTCTGTCCGGTTCAGTTGGATCTTCGACCGGGCCGTCCAGATTTGAGCATTTATATATACATATTATATATATATATATATATAAACCTTTTTTTATCACGAAGATAATTTTTTTTTTTTTACTATAACTGCTTTGATTGTTATATTAAAATTATATAAGAAAAAAATTATGGTTGTTATTGGGTTGATTATTGTTGTGTGCTATCACTCCCATAGATAAGAAATAATATTAAGTGTTGATTATGTGTGGATTAGTGCAATTGTGGTGGTATAGATGGGGGAGCAAATGTGGGAGTGGTTGTGTAATAATTCGCACATGTGCTTGTAGTTGCACCGATGTGTGCACTAAGGTGTGTGCACGTGTGCCTTCACATGCGTCTGTGGGAGTGGTTGTGTAATCATTCACACATGTGTTTGTAGTTGCACCCATGTGTGCACTAAGGTGTGTGCACGTGTGCCTTCACATGCGTCTGTATGAGCATTGGCATGTGTGATTGTGTGCATTCACGTGCGAGTGCTGCAACACTGACTCGAAAAAATTTGACAAGGATAGACGTATTCACATGTATTATTCATGGTCGTATGACTACTTAAAGCAAATGGTTGGATGTGAGAACGAGGGACCCCCCTGAAGAATTGTGTTAGTGGATTTTTCAATTGGGCCTTCATGAAAAATCGGAAAAATTAAAGGGGCTTTCTGTTCCTCTCCATATCTCTGTAGAAGATATGTTGAAGATTTTCAATATAAAAAGAGGCAAAGATTTTCAATATCAGGTATATTATCTTAATAATTTTTTGAATGAAGAGTGCTTATTTAAAGTTGGTCTTTCTATTCATCTTGGAAGACCACATGTTGTCATGTTAAAAAGTCAAATAAACTGAGACTTGAGAAGCCCCAAAAGTTTTATTAAAATGACCCTCACAAGATGAAGAGGGTAAAATGCCTATTCTGGAGCACAACAAAAATGATAATAATGTGATAATATTGAAAAAAGATCAATCCACTCCACGTCCCTAAAAAATCAACACTCCTAAAGAAGTATTGAATCATACATGCATTGGATTTCAATGATCTAAAGAGTCAACAAGCCTTTTTTTATATATGTATATATGTATACATTCTTTTATTTCAATTGAATTCATTTATATCATACAAGTTTGTTTATTTCACACGATGAAGACGATGGATATTGTTCTTGAGTTGAATCTTTCTATGAACGTATGGAATTTAGAATTTGTAAATGTCAAATTTATTTAAGGTGAATATAAATGAAGATATAATGCTAAAGCTAAAGATGTATCAATATTAGAAAGTCTAACTACTTGAATGTAGGATTGAATTATCTACTGTGGTGAATTCCTTATCCTTGTAGTTTTAGGAGCTTGATAAAACATGAGAACAACAAATAGAGACACCATGTGACATTATCCATAACACCAAAAGTTTAAGACTGCTCTAAATGCAAAGATGTTCTCTTGAAGTTGAGAATTAGATTATAAAATCTGTTTTGAGAAAAGAAAGCTAATAAAAATGTTGTAAGATCGAGAGCTATAGCAGAGTTTAAAAAATCTGTAGCTTTTAAGAGAACAATTGAGATCATATTTAGAAAACTTATGACAATATTTATGATTTTGATGTACTGAAAGAGCCGGAATACCAATGTATTGAGAAAGGATTCATGTGAGGCTATTTGAATGGAACATACTTGGTGAGCCATAGAGTTGGTGTCAATATTGAGAGCTTATCTCCTACCCAAGCATCAGAAGAACCTTCTTCACATTCACAAGATCAGGACGAAAAAAGTAGTTTAAACAAAACTGTTTTCACTAATGATCAAGAGGAGGAAGATGTTTATACGGATTAGTATTTTATCTTTATTAAAAGGCTCTTTAATTATTATATTTGCCTTTATTTTTATTCTACCATTTCAATGTATTATCATATGTGTTTAATCCATTGTTGATGGCATACCGGATCAAATATAGTACCAGACCAATTAAATATAGTTATTAAATCCTAACACTCGTACAAAAAACAATATATATACATACATATATATATACATATATATATA
>NW_018164444.1:74505924-74531147 GCF_001263595.1 Phalaenopsis equestris
GCGCCGGCCGCCGATTACGTCTCTCCTCCTCAAAATTCCAATCAAAGTCATTTTCTTTAATCTCCTGGAACGAATCCTCGAGCTCATTTGAATCCGGCGAACTGGGACCATAATAATGGAATTCTGAATAGTCGATCGAATGATCTACCCTCGCGGATCTTCTTGGGCGTTTGGAATCGTCCGGCTTTTGCAAACTCTCCGTCGGAACCATCGTCGCGTCTATAGAACTGAACTTCGATTAGGGTTCTTTATATAAGGAAGCTGATATTAGCTCCATAACGGTACGATCCTTATTTTTAGAAATATTACCAATAGTTCTCTCGGAGCCGTTTCCGATAATTTTACCCGCGGAAAGAGTTCTTGAAAGAATATTATCAAAATTGTTAAATATTTTTTTTCTAATTGTAATTTCTTTTAATCAGTTATAAATAATATATATATATATTCAAAATTCTTGATACACGATTTCTAATATAAATCTCGATATAATTTTCTAGATAAGGAAAATTTAAACTTCAATTAAAAATTATTCAAAATTTTAATTTCAGCAAACTTACACTTAAACTGATCGGTTTGACGAGACTAACATAATGATGCCAAAGATTTAATGAATATCGAGAGACAATCTCTCTGAGTCATTCAACGAAGTTAACATGATTTCTTCTTTACATTCACGGAGGTTCTCACATACTCTATAAATAAAACTCTACTCTTTGGAAGACCCCATGTTGTGATGTTAAAAAGTCAAATAAACTGAGACTTGAGAAGCCACAAAAGTTTTATGCAAATGACCCTCACAAGATAAAGAGGGTAAAATGTCTATTTTGAAGCACAACAAAAATGATAATTATGCGATAATATTGAAAAAAGATCAATCCACTCCACGTCCCTAAGAAATCAACACTCCTAAAGAAGTTTTGAATCATACATGCATTGGATTTCAATGATCTAAAGAGTCGACAAGCCTTTTTTATATATGTATATATATATACATTCTTTTATTTCAATTGAATTCCTTTATATCATACAAGTTTGTTTATTTCACTGTTTATTTCACATGATGAAGACGATGGATATTATTCTTGAGTTGAATCTTTCTATGAAGGTATGGAATTTAGAATTTGTAAATGTCAAATTTAATTAAGGTGAATATAAATGAAGATATCATGCTAAGGCTAAAGATGTATTGGTATTAGAAAGTCAACAAGTAGAATGTAGGAATGAATTATCTACTATGGTGAATTCCTTATCCTTGTAGTTTTTGGAGCTTGATAAAACATGAACAACAAATAGAGACGCCATGTGACATTATCCATAATAATAAAAGCTCAAGGCAA
This sequence comes from Phalaenopsis equestris, assembly GCF_001263595.1. Lineage (NCBI taxonomy): Eukaryota > Viridiplantae > Streptophyta > Magnoliopsida > Asparagales > Orchidaceae > Phalaenopsis > Phalaenopsis equestris. Next base: position 74,507,262 of record NW_018164444.1, read on the forward strand.
CTCTAAATGCAAAGATGTTGACTATTGAAGTTGAGAATTAGATTATAAAATCAATTGTCAGAAAATTAAACTAATAAAAATGTTGTTAGATCGAGAGCTATAGTACAGTTTAAAAAATTTGAAGCTTTTAAGATAATAATTGAAGATCATATCTACAAGACTTGTGATAACATTTATGATGTTAATGTACTGAAAGAGCCACAATGCCAATGTATTCAGCGAGGATTCATGTGAGGCTATTTGAAGGGGACTTATTTGGTGGGTCATAGGACTAGTGTCAATATTGAGAGCTTATCTCCTAGCCAAGCATCAGAAGAACCTTCTTCTTCACATTCACAAGATCACCCGATGAAATTAGTTTAAAGAAAATTATATTTGCATTCTTTTTTTCTAGCATTTCAATGTATTATCATATGTGTTTAATCCATTGTTGATGACATACTTGAAAGTAAAATAGCTTCAACTTATTGGATATTTGTCCACTATTTGTTTCTTGTATGTATATATTTTTTAGCTTTTATATGACACTAATTTTATGATAAAATTGATCTCTTATTTTTATTATACAGTATCACTAATTTAAGGTTATTTTTCAGAACATTATTCAAGGACATTAACCAAAAATTTGACATATTTGAGGCTGTTTGTTAGAGTATACTCAATGACATTAACTAATGTAAAAAAGGTAGAAAAAAATCCACAAAGGATTGTTGTCTTATTCAATACTATTTTTCAAACTATTTCTTGACAAAATAAACATGTATGAAAAGATCAAATTGAATCCCTTAGGAACAATCATGCTTTAGCTGAGGTGCTATAAGTATTGTGTATTTCTCATGCCTAAGATTTGAGTTGGTTTGTAAACAATGAATAGGCAGGGATTTCATACTTCAAGGAAGAAGAATATATAAAAATTAATGTGGTGGAAACACTGGCTGGCTCGTTTTCAAAAGAAGCACTGCCACCAACCCACAAAAAGCATACTGAAAAACTTTAAAGGGACATCCAACAAAGAGATAAGCAGATCAACTATCTCAAGAAGAAAATAGAAGAGATAATATGACTGCTCTAGTGACCCTGCATAGTTTGCCACAATCACCACAAGCATTGCACGCTAAGAAAATATGAAGAATATAGAGAAAGTTGTCGTATTTTAACTATAATGGCCGTGTGCAATTATCAATGAGAGTTATCGTCGGATCTCCAATATGATGTTATTCGTTACATTATATTTAGGAAACGATGTTAGCAAATAGAGTTCGTCAATAGTGGCAATAAGAGGCAGTCAACGGTGGTCAACAACGGCCAGCGGGTGGTGACCAATAGTGGTCAGTGGCTAAAGAGGTCAAAAGTTATCATCGAATCTTCAATATTACGTTATTCATTGCAACATATTTATGATGCATAGTTTGAAAGCTGAGTTCGCAGACGGTGGCAAGTAGCGCAACATGCAGTGGTAGAGGCTATCGGTGAGCGTGGTTGACGGTATTCAACAGCTAAGGAGGTTGGAAGTTATTTTGGGTCCAATAACCCAATTTAATTGACTCTTCCTGCTCCTCATAAGAAACATTTCTTACTCAAAAAATACTTTTGAAATTCATGCCAAATCGTAAAATTTATTGTTGATGGCATTGCAAGGCTATTTAAGAAACGGTATAAAAATGCAAATATAGTACCAGACCAATTAAATATAGTTATTAAATCCTAACACTCCTACAAATATATATATATATATATATATATTAAAATTAAATAAATAAGTAATTATCTGCATTCTAAACCCTAAACAAGGTATAATGGCTGCTCAATTAATATTTTTTTATTCTAATCCTTGGGAAAAGAAATACGTTAAACTCCTCTAATTTAAATAAAAACTGTACCTAAATGACTAAAAAGAGCAATGGCAGTCGGAACTACTATTTCAGACGCAGAACTAATTAGGCACTGCACTTGATTAATCATCATTAATCACCATCCGAAACATTTTTTTAGTCATTTACATGAATAAAAAGGAAATAAATAAATTAATTGAAATCTTCATCCTGTAGAGCACTCATAGCACTGTGGACTGCATGAATAATCATCTTTTTTACCTGCCCAAAATCATAACATAACAATTAGAAGCTTAAATACAACAATATATACATACATACATACATATATATACATATCGTCAAACTAAAATACAGCAAAACGAAAAAAAATTAATTTCAAACACGTATGAATTTTATGGAGACATGCCAAGCTCGAGTTCAGCTCGTTTGGCAAACTATAAGCTCGAGCTCAAACTCAGCTCATATTGATAGCAACTGACTCATGAGCTTGAACTAAAAACTCAATTTTCAGGAGGGGTCGTTGGAGGTATAGGTGGCCGGACAAGGAGGAGGAGGAAGAGGGAGCTCACCAATTGTGCCAACTTGATGTAAAGTAATTGAATCCTCAAAAAAACACAGAAGATTTATATACATACGGCTCTTTTTATATATTTACATATCTAACAGTCAAACATCAAAATAAAGATATTAGATTAATAAAATCTTCTCACTTGGGACAACGCCATGAAGTTGGGATATGCTTAATTGACAATAAAATTTAGTGATAACCACACACAGGCCATCCGAAACATTGATATTTACACACTAACCACTCAAGTGATTTTTTTGAACTACGGAACCGATGCATTTGCATGTGTCGTAATTAAACTATTGAGAATTTGAAAAAAATGAAAAAATATGGGCAGAAGGCAGAGATTTGGGCGGCTTGATAGGGAGTTTGACGCCCCCCTAAGGATCTCGGGTTCCTTCCTTAAGTAGCCTTGAGAGGCCTTAAGAGAAATTTGAGAAGATTGGAGAAGCTTGGGCAACTCCTCAAAGAAATCTCAGAGGAATTTCAGAGGATTTTGGGTAGTGGATGAGACTTTGCAATTTTCCATCATGGCTGATCATGGTGATGAGCGTGGAGATTGGGGAGGATTGGGAGAGGGCTCTGAGCTGATTGGAGGCTACTTAGATGGATAATACAGGTTAGAGACAATTTTGTTTGACTCATCAAGGACTGGTCAAAGGTGGCTTAGGCTAGGTGATGTGTGCTGACGTGTCCCGTCCCTTGATGAGCCATGATGGATGAGGCCAAACAACCAGTTAGTAAGTGGATTTAGGTCGAGTTGGCTTGGTGTGTCACCAATGTGTCATGCTAGGTGAGTATTTGGGTCACTAACGAACCATTAGGAATGGGCCATAGGCCATGGGTTTGGGTTCAGTTTTCTCTTAAAGTTGGACTTAGGCTAATTGGGTTGGGTTTTTCTCTTAGCCTAAGCCCAAAGGGAATTTAAATATCCTTTTAATTAATTAATTAATTAATTAAAAGGATATTTAAATTCCCTTTGGGCTTAGGCTAAGAGAAAAACCCAACCCAATTAGCCTAAGTCCAACTTTAAGAGAAAATTGAACCCAAACCCATGGCCTATGGCCCATTCCTAATGGTTCGTTAGTGACCCAAATACTCACCTAGCATGACACATTGGTGACACACCAAGCCAACTCGACCTAAATCCACTTACTAACTGGTTGTTTGGCCTCATCCATCATGGCTCATCAAGGGACGGGACACGTCAGCACACATCACCTAGCCTAAGCCACCTTTGACCAGTCCTTGATGAGTCAAACAAAATTGTCTCTAACCTGTATTATCCATCTAAGTAGCCTCCAATCAGCTCAGAGCCCTCTCCCAATCCTCCCCAATCTCCATGCTCATCACCATGATAGCTCAGAGCCCTCTCCCAATCCTCCCCAATCTCCACGCTCATCACCATGATCAGCCATGATGGAAAATTGCAAAGTCTCATCCACTACCCAAAATCCTCTGAAATTCCTCTGAGATTTCTTTGAGGAGTTGCCCAAGCTTCTCCAATCTTCTCAAATTTCTCTTAAGGCCTCTCAAGGCTACTTAAGGAAGGAACCCGAGATCCTTAGGGGGGCGTCAAACTCCCTATCAAGCCGCCCAAATCTCTGCCTCTCAACAGAGAAAATCTCCCTCTTGACCTAAGTAGTTAATCCCCCATGCCCTCAGCCCACGAACGCCACTCGAAAACATTAGTTTCTTTGCTCTAATCTAGAAAAAATTTCGTCCATGACATAAACCATTCCAAAACTCAAATTTAAACCTCCCAAACGCTTCCTAGGACCTCCACAATTCTCCTTCAATCAAAATTGAGATTTTTCGAGCCCTTCAACCCATCCTAACACCAATCCGAGCCACCATTTGGTCTAGCTTATTGCTAGGGCTAATTTTAATTCAAATTAAAGCAAGGAGAAAGTTCGTGACATCAAGGCAAACCTCTCTATCAAGCCTAATCAAGGTCACACCACTTGGGACAAGGTATGTATCAAAATCCCAAAAATTAGCCTCGGGTTTGGTCTTTTGTGAAAGAAATGAAAATACCCTGCTCATTGAACCGTATAAATATATTTGACTAGCTTAAATGAAGCTATAGGAACAAGCCCCGAGTTATTTGGTTGAGAATCAAGCGAAATTTTAGGGTTTGATGCGGGATGGTTCTTGGTTCATTATCACGTGGGAATGATGAACATATATTTTTCACTTTTGTGTATTAGAAATGGACGGCCGTGATAGGGTCGAACGACGCGATCTTGCATAATGAAAGGAGCGAGCCGCGGGACAACGTGGTGCTTGTGTGAAAAGCACAGCCAACCAACAACGAACGTGTGGGCTTTTGACGACGCCGAGGATGACTCGATGTTGTGTTGGAAAAGTAGGAAATTCCTGAATTTTTTAATTTAATTAATTCCAAAGAATGCCTAAAAGCTTAAAAAATTCATAACTTAGCTTAAAAAATCACAAAAATAAAATAAAAATATCTCTGAGCTCAGTGAAAAAAGGGAAAAATAATAAAAATAAAATTAGAAATAATTAAATTATATTTAATTTTTAATTAATTAAATACTCCAAAGAGCATTTTATTAAAAATTAAATATAAACCCAACAATATGAAAATTTCAGAGATTGTTCCTCTCACCTTTCGAAACTTTTCCTGATTTTTCCAAGGTCAATGGTCTTCCCTCAATTTGAAATGAACAACTTTTCTACCAAATTTATAATTATTAAAAAAATAATTATAAAAAATCAGAAAATGGAAAATAAAAAATGGAGATTAACAGGAAAACTCAGTAGGATAAAATTGATCCCTAAAATGTTAATTTCTACCTTTGAAAATTTAAAAAATGAAAAATTAAGAACTTAGGAGTAAAAGTATAAAAATTAAAAATTTGTACTTTAGCTCAAATTGTTCTCCAATTTGGCTTAAGACATTTAACCAACCTTAGGACATTGGTTTTAGGGGATTAACAACACAGTTATCCCCTTTAACCATAAGGTTGCCCTAGGGTTAGACCAATTTGGGCCTAAATTTGGTTTAAGCTTAACCTAACTCAAGCCTAGCCCATTAGGTTCATAATTTGACTCAACTTGACTAGGTTTAAGTTTAACCTAACTTAGAATTAACCCTAAACCTTAGGTCTAACCCAAACAAGTAACTTCAACCTTAGGTCTAACCAATATTAGACCTAAACCTCAAACCCTAGGTCAAACCCAAATTGGACTAAATTTCAACCTTAGGTCTAACCAATATTAGACCTAAACCTCAAACCCTAGGTCAAACCCAAATTGGACCTAACTTCAATTTTAGGTCTAACCAACATAAGACCTAAACCCTCGGTCCAACCCAAATTGGACCTAACTTTAACCTTAGGTCTACCAAACATTAGACCTAAACCTCAAACCCTAGGTCCAACCCAAATTGGACATAACTTTAACCTTAGGTTTAACCAATATTAGACCTAAACCTCAAACCATAAGTTCAACGCAAATTGGTCCTAACTTCAACTTAGGTCTAACCAATATTAGACTTAAACCTCAAACCCTATGTCTAACCCAAATTGGACCTAGCTTCAACCTTAAGTCTAACCAACATTATACTTAAACCTCAAACCCTAGGTCTAACCCAAATTAGACTTAACTTTAACCTTAGGTCTAACCAACATTATATCTAAACCTAAATCCTAGGTCCAAATCAAATTGGACCTAACCTCATCCTTTAGGTCTAACCCACATTTGACCTAAACCTAAACCCTAAGTCTAGCCTAACTTAGACCTAGCTTAAACCACCTCAGGTCTAACCCACATTAGACCTACATATAAACCCTAGGTCTAACCTAACTTAGACCTAGCTTAAACCATCTTAGGGCACATCATACCTAAACATAAACCCTGGGTCTAACCTAACTTGTACCTAGTTTGAACCATCTTAGGTCTAACCCACATTAGACCTAAACATAAACCCTGGGTCTAACCTAACTTAGATGTAGCTTGAACCATCTTAGGTCTAACCCACATTAGACCTAAACATAAACTCTAGGTCTAACATAACTTAGACCTAGCTTGAACAACCTTTAGTCTAACACACATTAAAGCTAAACATAAACCCTAGGCCTAACCCCCCCTCCTTTAGATCTAGCCCACCTTAGACCTAAAACATGAACCAACTTTTGGGGCTAACTTAACTTAGAACTAAATTATCCTAAGTCTAACCTAAATTAGGCTTAATTCAACTTGAACTTTCTCTGGGTCTAGTCCAATGTAGACCAAGCCTAAGGCCAAACTAACATGGACTTAGTCAAATATAAATTCTCTTGGGTCTAACTTAACTTAGACTCAAATCAACTCAATCATCGGGTCAACCTAACCAAACTCAGGTTAATCCAATTCAACTGAATCATCGGGCCAATCCAACCTAACTCAGGTTAACTCAATCCAACTGAATCACTGGGTTAACCCAACCTAACTCAGGTTAACACAATCCAACTGAATCACCGGGTCAACTCGAACTAACTCAGTTAACCCAATTCAACTGAATCACTAGGTCAACCCGACCTAACTTGAGTTAACTAAAACCAATTGAATCACCGGGTCAACCCGATCTAATTTGAGTTAACCTAATTAAACTAAACCACTGGGTCAACCTAACCTAACTCAGGTTAACCCAATCCAACTAAACCATTGGACCGACAAGATATAACTCGGGCCAACTCAATCTTCGGGTCAGTTTGACCTAACTCGGGCTAATAAAAAATCAACTCAACCCGTTGGGACAACCTGACCTAACTCAGGCTAGCCAAAGATAACATTTCTTTGGAATGATCAGACTAAACTCTGATTGATCTGACTTGAGGCTCAATTTCAAGCTTAACTTAAGTCTCAACACAAGCTTAATCAAAAATTGATTTAATTCTAACCCAACTTAGACTTAAAAAACAGCTCAAGTCTTAATTAACTTGAACTTCACCTAAGTCTAATTTAACTTAAACTTGATTCAACCTGGGGAGTTTAACTTGGATTAGTCCAACTCAACCTGGTTTGCTTCGAAGTAAATCTTACTTGGTTTAACTTGGCTTACCTCAAGCCAATCTAAACCAAATAAGACTAGTTTGACCCCAATTAAACTAAGTCATCCTGAGACAATCCTATTAAACTTTGGTCGATTTAAACAGGTTTGAAGATAATATGAGGGACAACCAACCTAACTGAGGTTAACTCGGATTGCCCGGAGACTCATCTGTACATCAGTTCATCCCAACTTGAACTAATCTAAAATCAATTTATACCTTAGTGACAGGAGGTTAAGGGGAGTTTGACTTCTCATACGAGAACAAAAGCACCCATAGCCTCGATCAGGGATAATCTGGGCTAAGGTACCAAACTAACCTAAGAGAAATGACATGAAATCCATCCTAAGAAAATATTAAAACTTAAACTTGAACAAAAAAAAAAAAACAACCAGGTTCGAAAAGAAATTTTGAAAGAGGCAACCCATGATTGCTAACGAAATATCTTCCACTCACTTGTGACTAATCAAACAACAAACTCTGATGACCCTGGGATGACAGAACCATGAGATTTTGATCGAGTCGTCTCAAACAACAAAAATAAAACCCAAAATGGTACAATTAAAAAAAATTAATCAATTGGCTCATAAGTCTTAAGTCACCTAATAATTTCAACCACAAAAATCTGAAAAAAAAAACATTAAACCTTATGTGAAACCCTCATGCCCAAAGATCATCAAACACAACTTGAACCTCAGATACCAAGGTCTACGACGATTTCTTGGACGACACAACCTACGATTGCTGAGAGGAATCTTCCGGTCTAAGTAGGTTTGACCACCTCTCGGACTAAGTAGATCTAGGAACTCGACAACCCCAAGATGATGGAAAGGCATGGGCATCTTAATCGGGTTGTCTAAAAAAATAATAATAACGACAAACCAACTAAACCATAATTGTTCTATGCTAACTTTGTTTTACAAGATTACTGAAGACAAAAGGCGGACATCACCCTAGATTTATTTTGTATGTTATTAGGGTATGATAACTCTATTTTTTAGGGATAGACATTCAAAAAACAGGAGCAAAAGGATGAACCTTAACAAACCCATCAACGACAAAACAAAACTCTAGGATAGTTCAAAATCTTTAGGAATCCGCTACCCTTAGAATAGGAATCTGATATTTCTTTCCTTGACAATGACTTCTAAACTTTTTGAAAACAAATTATAATATCAATCGAGAGTTTTCTTAAGTAGTCTCGACTACTTAAGATGTGATTAACTATAAAGAATTGTTTTTATAGAAATATGTGAATCCTAGAACAGGTACATCAACCTGAATTCTCTAGTAGTTAGCTTTCATGAGGTATCCTTTGCAGTTGTGCCTTTAAAGTTGATCTTTGACAGCTACTTACTCTAATGGTATACCAATGATTTATGGTTTAAAAATTATAATTTTAAAAATATATTATATAACTTTAATAACTTAATTTTCTACGATTCATCACCACTCACCAGATATAAACGCAAGTGCATGTATTGTTCAAGAAATATAGGATTTTCTTTAAAGACATAACTGGTGAGTATCGATCCCACAGAGAAGCAAGGTAAGAAATCCCTTAGGCCAAATCTTAGTTTGGAATGTCTATTAATGATATTTTTCTAACAACTGCTCCTGAATACAAACCTAAATCCAAAGATAAACCTAACTAGATAAATTATTTTGTTAAATTTTGAGATGTAAAAACTACATTTCTCTTGTGATGTCCTAAAAAAAGTGTCGGAATGGGATGCATAAAATTGAATGTAGCCGTGACAATAAAAGCAAAAATCTATATTACCCTCTTACGACTGTATAACATAGCTTAGTTGTTCTCCTAATAACTCTCTAATTGGCTCAATCTTAGATTTAAGGTACGAAGCCCTAGATCAAATTGGTAGGAATCTAGTTTGTCACTCTAGAAACACCAATTTACACCCAATAAATGGATGTCTCCCTAACATTGCATTGAATCTTTAGACTATTATTACTTCACCCATAAATTCAATGTGGTTCCTCATAATTGTTAAAGTCATAACCCTCCCAATCATTATGGTTTACAATAAATTTTAATATGGCAATTTGTCAGATTGAAAATGTAAATGAAGCATGAAATAAAAACCATCACTTTGATAGGAAAAACCTATTCTAACATGCATCCTAACATCCTAAACATTCAACCAATTCATTGAAAAGAGAAGTACAAGAATTATACTTTACAAAGTATGTGTCACACAGAGTAGAAAACTTTATTAAATCAAAACAAATTCACTAAATAATTGTATACAACAAGTACAATATAATAAAAAATATTATACTTAATTTTTTCCTCTGAAAGAAAGATAAAAATCCATCTAACAAAGTCTCATACTGATACATGCAATTCTAATACAATCCCTTACAGAAATCTCTCAAAATTCAAATACAATCTCTTACAAATATCTCTCAAAATTTTCTCTCCAATCTCTCCAGAAAATGTAGAAATCTACATTTCCTACTCCTATTTATGACATCTCGGCATTCCTGAAAAATTCAAGGGGGGAATTGCCAAAAATTCCCCGCAATATATCTCTCAAAATCCCCCAAGAGTCTTCCTGAAAAATTCAAGGGGGGAATATGCCAAAAATTCCCCTTAATATATCTCTCAAAATCCCCCAAGAGACACTTCAAATATCTCTTCAAAATTTGTCCAAAGACATTGTATTTTAAAAGAAAAACTGATTCTTGGGCCCAGCGTCAAGGTGTCAGTTCTCTAGAAGCCTGAAATAATTGTCTGGTGTCATGACGTCAGACTCTCTATTTCCAAGTACAGGGTTTGGCGCCTAAAATTCACTAAATAAGTGTTTACAACAAGTACAAGATAATAAAGAATACAATACTTAGTTTTTTCCTCGTAAAGAAAGATGAAAATTCCTCGAACAAAATCTCAGTACAAGATAATAAAGAATACAATACTTAGTTTTTTTCTCGTAAAGAAAGATGAAAATCCCTCGAACAAAATCTCGTACTGATCCATGCAATGCTAATATTTATCTCTCAAAATTCCCTCTCCAATATCTCCAGAAAATGTAGAAATCTGCATTTCCTACTCCTATTTATGACCTCTTGGCCTTCCTAAAAAATTCAAGGGAGAATATGTCAAAAAGTCCCCTTAATATATACCTCAAAATCCCCCAATAGTCACTTCAGATATCCCTTCAAAATTTGTCCAAAGACATTGTATTTAAAAAAAAACTGATTCTGGCGCCTAGCGCCTAAGCGCCAATTCTCTAGGAGTTTGAAATAACTGTATGGCGACAGACTCTTTGTTTCCAAGTACAGGGTTTGGCGCCTACGCGCCAGTTCACTTAATGCTCTTTTGCTTCATTTAACCCCATTTTGTTTTGTTTTCACTACTTTTTCTCCATACTTGTACTTAAAACTAAAAAAACGCAAAATATCTTCCATTAAAGTGCAATATCATTAAAAATGAACATAAAAAATATATAAAAAGTTGCAGATTTTTAAGCATGTCAATTTCATTTCGGGCTTATCCTTGGAACTATCAATGCAAAAATTTAATTTATGAATGCTTCAAGTAAACTTCTTTCATTTGTTCCCGGTATTGTCTTCAGCAGCCTTCCGATTTCTCATCTTTTAGTTCACCTACATGATCTGAGTTTGAGAATTATTTAGAGAAGAGGGCAATATAATGGAAAACAAGCTAGCAACTCCTCAACAACTACGACGACATCAAACAAAATAGCAAGTTTTAGGTGGTCGTATATAATTACCCCTAAAATTTAATAAGTGGGTATTCAGTATCATTTTGTTTTTTATTTTTATTTTGTTTATTTTTTTGATTTGAAACAAAATATGTTTGATATATTCAATTATGATATGGTCATTCTTCAAAACATTCAAAAAGCCTAAAAAAATTTGCATATTTTCAAAAATATATTAATTTATTTTTAAAAATAAAAAAATGTAAGAAAATACGAAACAAACATATTTTTTTTAAAAAAAAATCCCATATAAGATCCTAAATAAACCATACAAATGTTATAAAAAAGTCATTTAAAAAAAGAAAATTATGAGAAGAAAACCATGAGCTTGAAAATTTATACATTAAAGCTTTATCGAGGATGCCTTTTTGCATATATTTTATGCTAGAAAAAATAGTCAATAATACCAATTTTGTTTAAGCTATTAATGATATGCTTTCGAGCCACCAAGCTCGAAATCAACTTGAATAGATTTGATGGGACAAGATCGACTCATGGCTCGTTGTATTCGATTTCGAGCCAAGCAGGCTCACAATTCAATCGAGCTCGATCCAACTCAAAATCGGAACAAGCTGGTTGAAATTGAATTATTTGGATAAAATTCAACATAAATCGGGCTCAAAATTGCAACTAACAAGCTCAATTAGAGTTATTTGGATCCGTTCCAGCTTAAAATTGACTTGCAACTTGTTATCTTCCATTTTACTTAGTATTATATATATAATTTTAAAAATAAAAAATACCATGAGCAATCTCGAGTCAATTTGAGCCGATCCATGTATGGCTCGAAATCGGCTCAAAATAGGTTCGAAAAACATATGATCCATAGTTTCAGCTCACAACCCACTTCATTTATTTTAATCTGATCTCATCCAAGCCAAAATTTGAATCAATTTTCGGGTGATTAACAATCTTCGAGCTAAATTCAAGCCCTAATTTTGATGGCATCTATATCAAATTATTAAACAAACAAATTGAACAGGTAGTTATCAATAAAAAAACACTCTTAACATTCATTTGAAATAGATTTTGGACCTTTCGTAATAAAATTAGACATTTTTATATAAAAGACCTAAAACTTTAAATATAACGGTTTGACCATCTAAACAAAAATTACATTTCATTTTATTTACCTTTGAAATAGAAATTTCAATTCATTATATTAAAACTTTTGAGTGATTGATAGTTGAAGTGTAAAATTTTAAGTTTAAGTGGTTAATTCATTATATTTAAAGTTTTGTATGCTTGATACGTTAAAACCAAAAAAAATAATAACCAATATAAGCTATAATTTCTATCAAAGCACATTTAAACGTTAATACATACATACATATGCTTATGTGCAGCCTACTCACCCAAGTTGGGAGTTTTATCATTATTCACAAGTTCATAAGCTTGACATATATGGGTGTGTGTGTGTGTGAATCTAAATATATACATATATATACAAATATCAACAAATTTTTGTGAGGGGGGACTAGAATATGATGAAAATGTTCCACACAAGCTCTCCTTAAACCCGCCTTAGAACAATTTTTCTCCAATCACCCAGTCACTTGTTGAACCAAAATTTCCGCCTGCTTCATCACACCCCTTCTATCCAACCAATGCTCCAGCACATCCACTCCAACCCACCCCTCAACTCCATCACACACACGAGAAAATATTACATAATTTGTAAGTATGTGCATTCAACGATAAATGAGATGGCCACATCACCATAATTTTATTTAGATGTACGTGACCTTCCCATCTACTATTGTCGGCACATACTTAAAAAATATGTATGATGAAAATGTTCCACACAAGCTCTCCTCAAACCCGCCTTAGAACAATTTTTCTCCAATCACCCAGTCCCATGTTGAACCGACATTTCCGCCCGCTTCATCACACCCCTTCTATCCAATCAACGCTCCTGCACATCTACTCCAACCTACCCCTCAACTCCATCACACACACGAGAAAATATTACATAATTTGTAAGTATGTGCATACAACGACAAATGAGATGAGCACGTCACCATAATGTTATTTAGATGTACTTGACCTTCCCATCCACTATTGTCGGCACATAGTTACAAAATATGTAATATTTTTTCCACGCACACAAATATTTGTGTGCACGTGTCGTGTGCTTAAAAAAATTAATGCTAACAAATTTTGACAAAAAAAAATTTAGAACCACCAATGTCTATCTCAAACTCCTATGAAAAATGTTTAGAAAATTTTTGAAAATTTTTTGCCCCGTTTCTAAAATTATTTGACTCTATCACCACATATATCACACTTAAATTTTAATATTTATCTACATAACATCAACATCCCCAAATCACATAACAATGCCACTAATATTCACGAGTGAAGCAACATATGTTTTAATGTAAATTTTAGTTTAAATATAATTTAATAAATCAAGTAAATCTATATTCAACAAATCCTAAGGTGTTTAAATCCTAAAAACTATTTGATATGTTAATAAATCTTGATAAATACCGAGAAACTGTCAGACAATTTTAGATCGATTTAGTTAATTAAAAATCTTTGTAATTAAAGCTATATAAAGTGATTTGATTTTTATATTTATACCACTTAAATCATTCCCATCATACAAAAATACCACAACTACTAACTTTTAAAAAGTGAAACCCATCTTTACAAGTAGTTAAAGAGGTATATATATCAAAATTAAAGTTGTGATGTTCAATGCATAAATACATGTGAATTATGTGGTCTGTATGCAACTCTTAAAAATTTTTTTTGCAATTTATACCCTTATATTTTAACTCCGTCATATTTGCATTTTTTATTTTTTAAGAATGTTTAGATGTTACCTCTAGTACAGAATTGAAAAGACAAAATGGAGGTCGGAATATAGATGTTACCTCTAGTTTGTCTTCCTTTGCCCTGTGATTGGGGAAGCAATCTGAAGTCCCCAGTCAAGCGTAGACATTCGCTTACATTCTCAGGAGAGACAAAATCAAGGGCAACTTTCGTGCAAGACTGCAGTAAATGGATTAGAAACAAACATGCATGCAGAAACAATTATAAGTGCCAAAGTTGATCTACGGAAACTGAATATGGAATCAAAATCATATACCTTAACGTTGCGCACTTGATGGGGACAGCCTGTAGGGATGAATACTGCTTCTCCTAGGCCTTGAACAAATGTCCATGGCTCTATCCCTGCAGAAGCACATGGGCCACTAAGAGTTTCCAAGTGTTCCATATAAGAAAAATAAAACAAAACAAAACAGACTTATAGCTAACCAAATTCCTCCTAGAGGTTCCTTTTGTGTTCCCAGGTTAGATAGACCACCTCATCAAGGACTGGATTAAATACCTATAATACACATTTTGGTTTATTAGGACATATAATCTACCTTGATAATCCAATTCCAATAAATAGGCAAACCAACCTGTTCAATTAGTGACCAAAAAGTATGACGGAATTCCTTGGAATGTTTTCTAAGATATGCTTTCAGCGGTTCTACATCTTCTTTCCAAAATATGTCCCATAAAGCACCTCCGTCTTGCATTTTATCTTGCTGATCATTTTCATTCCCCAGCTCCGGTAACTCATCCGCATATGTTTCTTCCATCCTGCTACAAGTCTCTTCTCCATGAAAGCTACTACATCTCTCTCTTTCATCTTGATCTCTGTGCAACTTCTTGAACTTCTCTATTGCAAACTTATGCTCTTTAGTTGGCAAGACCTCTGCAACATGCATTAAAATATTTACCTGTACCAAAAAACTGTGATTATCTGGGCGTTATACTGACACTTCAACAGTAAAATGCAACATTCAACCTGCAAACAAAAATAAACAAGCTGACTTGAATGTCATTTTTTCTGTTAACTTCCCATTTAAAATTTGTTCATGAGATGGGTGCATATGGCCCTTTTCTTTTTTATATTTTATAACGCAAGCGATTCATCATCCATGACCAGGTTTCTTGTTAAAGTTGATGCATTGAGCTTAATATTACACACTAACTAACAAGAAAACATCAATGTGGCTGACATCCTTCAATCAAATATAACATTTGTATCTCATGTTCGATTTTGTTTTTTTAACTTTTTGGAGCGTTATTATATGTAATAAATCTAATGCCCAGAAAAGCATGTGCAAAGATAAAATAAGATGAAAGGAAAGTATCAAGCTCTTCCAAGGAAAAACACAGCAGCTCAATATATGTTTTATTGCTTCCATTATGCTTAGTCAGATACTTTGAGCTGCTGTGTTTTTCCTTGGAAAAGCTTGACGGTTTCCTTTTATCTTATTTTATCTTTGCACATGTTTTTATGGGCATTAGATTTATTATATATGATAACGCTCCAAAAAGTATTAAAAAAATAAAAAATCAAACATGAGATACAAAGATTATATTTTGTTTGGAGGATGTCAGACACGTTGATATTTTTCTGTTAGTTAGTGTGTAATATTTAGCTCACTACATCAACTTTAACAAGAAACCTGATCATGGATAAATATTTAGCTCACTGCATCAACTTTAACAAGAAACCTGATCATGGATGAGGAATCGCTTGCATTATAAAATATATGAAAAAAAAGGTTCATATGCACCCATCTCATGGACAAATTTTAAATGGGGAGTTAACAGAAAAAATGACAATCAAGTTAGCTTATTTATTTTTGTTTGCAGGTTGAATGTTGCATTTTACTGTTGAAGTATCAGTATAACGCCGAGCTAATTACAGTTTTTTGGTATATGTAAATGTTTTAACGCATGTTGCAGAGGTCTTGCCTACTGAAGAGCAGAAGTATGCAATAGAGAAGTTCAAGAAGTTGCATAGAGATCAAGATGAAAGAGAGAGATGTATGTGTTTTTCCTTGGAAGAGCTTGACGGTTTCCTTTCATCTTATTTTATCTTTGCACATGTTTTTCTGGGCATTAGATTTATTATATATGATAACGCTCCAAAAAGTTTTAAAAAAGTAAAAAATCAAACATGAGATACAACCTAACGTTATATTTGATTGGAGGATGTCAGACACATTGATGTTTTTCTGTAGTGTGTAATATTTAGCTCACTGCATCAACTTTAACAAGAAACCTGGTCACGGATGAAGAATCGCTTTCATTATAAAGTATAAAAAAGAAAATGGTCATATAATATGGGATGAATCTTGCTTCCCAAAAATGGGACATGCAATTTTTATTTGATAAGCATTATGCAATTTTAACTATAATTGTAAGCATTATAGTTAGCCAACACGATCATTAAAGGAAAAATTAATTAGAAATTAATGACATTATAAAAAGCTCACGTTTTGCATCTGAAACATCACAATGAATCTTGGTAACTGAATCTCCTCTGCCAAGTTCTTCTCTCATTCCATAAGCAATATATGATTTCGGCCCCATGTCCAGCCTTAACATATCAGTGGGAAGAGCTGTAGAAATGTTTAACGGACTCATTCGGGTGAATTGATGAATTCATTCCCAATGTTTGTGAGGATTTGTGTACTCCTGAAATGGTAGTGAATTGATGAATTCATTCCCATGATATGGTAAACAATCTTCAAAATGTGTTGATGTAGGCCAATCCTTAAATTTTAGCATTTCTGGCCAGGAATTGGCATACATTCTTCCTTCAAAGTAGTCCTCAAAAAAGTCATCACTCGCTAACTCAACCTATAGTAAGAAAATCACTTTAGCCAATATACCATTATCATCATTATAAGTCTTTTTTTAAAAGCGTCAAGTAACAATAAATGAGAAAGTGGATTGCTAAGCTATAAATCTGTTGGTGTAGGAGATGAACAACAAAAATAAGAAACATAGAACAACAAAAATTATATTAAAAAGGCTTGCCTTGCAATGGGCCAGGCAATCGATTGTCTGAAGCTGAAAGAATTCTGAACTAATATTGCTTCTGCTTAAATTTTTCCACATAGCCTTCGGATCCCAGCTTAAATGTGATTTCTCATCAAGAACCCACGCACAATTACTGGCTCACTCTTAGCCCAATGATTTTGGAAATTCTTAAGTTCAACTAGATCAATGCAACTAGAATTTGGACAATATAAGATGTTGCCTGTTGAATCTCTTCTGGAGGCTGCTTTTCTAGAATTTTCACTTGTATTTGAACAGCTACAGCTTGCACTTGCAGTATTAATAGAATCATGTAGGAATCCAAACCTTCCTAAAAGAGTTTCAGCCTTGGCTTCCAGTTCAGAGATCCAACCTTCAGCAAGCAAACATTTTAATTTCAAGACAGCACCACCACACCCTCCAACTTCCTTTGGTGGACAAGAAATTGTTCCATTTTGATCAGCCTTCCACTTAGCAAATTCAGTACTATAATGCACTGACTTATCTCCATTTTCATCATCTGCAGCAAACATTTGGGTAGAATTTCCACCATGCAAATATTCATTTCCTCTATTTACAAGAGGAAGTAATTCCCCTGTACAAGAAAGATTATTCTCACGAATTTCTTTGCAACAAGTAATGCATAGATCAAATTCACAACCAGGGCAGCTTCTATGAATATCGACAATAGATGTTTTGCAGTAGTTGCTGCACAAAAAATAACAAAAAATTAGATTTAAAAGGGCTTAATAAGATGAACAACTTGATGAAGAACTTTTCTTACCAATATGCTCTCTCATCTTTTTCAAAAATGGATTTCTCCATCCTCAAATCAGATAACGGCAAACCTGTTAATGATAAGCATAATTTATTATGAATAATCTTAGCTAAATTATTTAAGCATAATCAAATTTTATCAAAAATCAAAATAAAGAACCTTGAATGCTTGACTCAATTTTCTTTTCAATGTCTTGCTCCTGATTCAGTTGCTTTAAAGAAGGCAGCAGAAGATTAAGCACACGAACGTTGTTTTCAACTTTATGAAGTTTATCAAAATCTCTGCTAGGAGTCTAAAAATCATACAGAAATAAGATGAATGCCAATCTTCAAAAAACCTTATTACTTAGTAGTATTAATACAACTTTAATTTTACAATGAGAATATGTGCAAAATCATATTTCTCGATCACAATTCACAACTATTGTACAAGTGATCAGCATGCCAACAGCCCCACATTTTTGGTGTATACATTCTAGCTCAGCGATACCATAGGATAGCTTGATGAAAAAATAAAACTACATAAATCAATCCATTTGAATACACAAAAAGTAAAATTCATGTTCAATCTTCAAAAACTGTACGAAAAAAATCGAAGGAAACAAAAGTTGGATAAAATGGGTCAAATGTTTGTTTCTGTAAAAGTCGTAGTTATAAGTGAACATCTAACTTATTATTAGGATGATTTTGTGACATAGGCATTTGGATCGCAGAGAACCTCATTTGCATTTCCTAAAAAAGAAATCTGAGATACATTGAAAATTGCTAGGCCTCTTAAATGCTTTGACAATAATTGGTCTACGGACACCTCCACAAAGAAATACAAGAATTGGTCTACGGACACCTCCACAAAGAAATTTCGGATTCAACGCATATATAACAAGAATATGATGAGCAGTTGGCATAATCTATTTTCCGAGTTCAATGGAGTCAAAGAGTACCTTGGATAAATTATGAGAACTCTTACAAACTCCGCAGCCATAAGTTTCATCTCATGATGGCAAAGATTTCAAGCTCATCTCATCAGTCATGCTAGTAAACAATGCAAAGCTCGCAATGAAATTAAAAATAAAAAATTAGGGCAAAAAAGACTTTCAAAGACGGACAAATAAATTAACAGGTTTGTGCTGTGTACCACCTACCGTATGCTTCCAGTTTCGCTCAGACTCTTGAAAGAACTTGAGCAATTTGAAATCATATCCTCCTTCCCAATTGTTCTGCGCTCAAGGCATATCCTCTTTGCAGAATTCTTACATTGAAGAAACAAATGTTGAACAATAAAATTAAATTGGTTAAAGGCCGGGCTAAGGAAAATAACATAAATTAAAATAAACATACATTTCCGTATCTGTGGCGATTTTTCACGGAAGAAATGGAAGATGTCGAGCAGGTAGGCTCCACATTGCCGATAAGAACATTCCGATCCAAAACAGGAATCCGAGATGAAGCCGCCATTTCCTTCCTCTTCCTAGACGAAACGAATTCGCCACCGTTTTCCACCATCGAACCCTTCGTTCTCTTCCCCCTCCTCCCGAATCCATTCTTCTCCACATCTTCCTCATCCCTTCTCTTTCGCTTGGTTTTACTCGCCGATTATGTCTCTCCTCCTCAAAATTCCAATCAATGCCATGTTCTTCAATCTCCTGGAACGAATCCTCGAGCTCATTTGAATCCGGCGAATTGGGAAGATAATAATCGAATTCGGAATCGTCGATCGAATGATCTACCCTCGCGGATCTTGAAGAACATGACATTGATTGGAATTTTGAGGAGTCGTCCGGAGTTTGCAGACTCCCCGTCGGCACCATTGTCGCGTCTATAGAAGAGGGAAAAACTTCGATTAGGTTTCTTTATATAAGGAAGCTAATATTAGCTCCATAAAGGTACGATCCTTATTTTTAGAAATATTACTGATAGAATATTATAAAAAAGTTTCTGAAAGAATATTATCTGTTGTAGGGCTGTCAAAATGTTCGGCTTTCTAAGAGGCTCGAGTTCGGCTCACTAATTTCGTTCGATAAGTTAACGAGTCGAACACAAACTAAGATGTGTTCGTTTGTGTTCGGCTCGTTTTGGCTCGAAATACATATTAAGTAGTATTTTAAAAAATCTAATTGACTACAATGCTACAAAGATTTATAATCAATTAAAATATTGATTAAGAAAATATAATAAAAATTATTAAATTAGATTCAAATGATGTTTTAATATAAATAATAATTTTTAAATCTTTTTCAAACTCTTATTGTCTTATGTCTTATGGCTACATGATTAGGATTGTTAAAATGACTCTTTGTTCGTGAACAGCTCGTATTCGGCTCGTTAAGCAAACGAGCCGAACACGAACACACTTTTGAGCTCGAAATATAAACGAGCCGAACAAGAGCTGAGCATGGCTCGTGTTTGACTCTTTTACACCCCTAATCAGTTGCATTTGCCGTATTCAGATGTCATTCATAATCAAAATTTTAAAAGATTTTTTTTTTCTAAGTGTAATTTCTTTTAATCCGTTATAAATAATATATATATTTTTTTCAAAATTATTGATACATGGTTAACAAATTTTTATCCTCTGATATTGTGATATAAACCTTGGTATAGTTTTCTGAATAAGGAATATTTACGCTTCAATTAAAAATCATTCAGAATTCTGATTTCGGCAAACTGACACTCAAACTAATCACAATGATATCAAAGTAGTTCTAATCCGAGTCTAAAAGCCCAGATCGATTCGTTAATCATTTTTAGAAGCATTTGGTGTCTAATAGGAATGTTAAAAAGATTTCAAATCTTTTAAGTTTACAGTCAAATCGAGCGTCTCGATGAGACAAATTTGACGAACCCAAGATAATTCAATTTTGACACCATTAATACACTCAAATATTTACACAATATATTTTTATTGAGACAATCTCTCTGAGTCATTCAAAGAAGTTAACATGATTTCTTCTTTATTTTCACGGAGGTTTCTCACATACTCTATAAATAGAACTCTACTCCCTTCATGAAGGGAGAGCTAGATCTTGAACCGTAGGAAGCCTGGGACTTGGAGGAGAATGAGTTGAGGTACACTGTTCCACACTAAAGGTTTAATGAATATCACCCGCTTCTGTAACCGTTAGACATCGTTGACCACAGGCGTCTACCCCTTGCTCATTGCAATGAAGCTTTTTTATGGAATTATGACGTGCACTATGAAATCTCGGCATACGCTGAGGAGTAACAAAGCATCATGCTGAGTAACTATCAACATTGCAAAGTAACGAAACACTCCATTAAGTAGTGCAACGAGGCAACCTGAAGATAATGCAACGATGCACCTTGCATACTGCGCAATGACGCGTCCTGCAAATGGTGAAACAACATGCCCCACATACGGTGCAACGACGCCTCTCAAAATGTAACTCCTAACTCCGAAATTTGCAGTTCATGACTGTTATTACAACTCAAGCAGCTCCCAACTCCAACCTCTATGGCCTACGAATGTCATCGCAGCTCACTATTACGACTTATGTGGTCCACAATCCATGCATATCCCATCTTTGATCTTTGCAGCCTACAGATTACCACGACTCATGTGGCTCCCAATTCTAGTCTTTGTGGTCTATGAACACTATCAAAACTCATGTAGCTTCTAACTTCATCCTTTTTGACTTACGAACATTATCGCAGCTTATGCAGCTCCCAAATTTGGCTTTTGTAACATACATTTAATATTGCAACTTACCACTATGGCCTACGTGGTTCACAACTCATAGAACTCCTGCTCTATCATCTACAACCTATAGACGTTACCACGACTCATGCAACTCCCAACTCTGACCTCTGCAACCTTCTGACGTTATCATTGGTCATGAGGCTTTCAACTCTGACCTCTATGACCTACAAGCATTATCAAAACTTATGTTGCTCCCAACTCTACCCTTTATGGCATATGAATGTTATTACAACTCACCAATAAGATATATATTACTAATTGCAAGCTACATGTTCCACATTTCATGTAGCACTCAAATTCAGCCTCTGGGCCTACGGACGTTACCATAGTTCATGTAGCTTGCAACTCCAACTTCTATATTCTACAAATGTTCACAGCTTATGTAGCTCTCAACTCTAGCCTCAGTGGCCTACGTATATTTTCATAGCTTGTGCAGGTCATAACTACGACCTATATAGACTACGGATGTTATCGCAGCTCACTGTTTTGACTTATGTGATCCACTACAGCTTATTTGATTCATAGCTTATGTAGCTCCCTACTCCGGCCCATGCGGTCTACAAATATTACAACTCATGCATCTCTTAAATTTGGCCTTTGAGACCTACAAAAATTGTCACAACTCATGTAGCTCCCAAGTCCGGTCTCTAGACCTACGAACAAAATATGAGACTCCAATATTTTTTGTCTATAAAAAAATAGAGAGTAATTATTCATGGTTGTCAACAATAAGTAGGATAAATTAGTATATGAACATATAATCTTCACAGAAACTAAATCAAAGAAGCTTCTCACACCCTATTTGCAACAAAAATATTCTAGATTTCACTATAACAGTTTAAGAATTTTATAAAACCCTTACAAAAAGCGTAGATCTTTTGGATTGGCCATTGGATTAGTAAACTAGTAATTAAACTCTTTTAAAAAATAATTCTTTCATCATGAAATCAACAACACGGACTCATGGTATGTTAATTACTTGGGTGACACATATATTTAATTGATTAACATATGCATCATTGCACAATAGATCAATCATGAGAAAATCAATTAAAAATACTTTAGCTAACTCACTGGCATGCTACAAAGAGAATTGCAAGATAAGAAGATGTATATAGGCTCCATAGAAATTGAAATCATTATGAAAGAGCCATCGCGGCCCCTCACAAATCTTTCCTATTTGCACTTTGCTCTTTATAAATCGAGTTTGAAGGATTAGGGTTTACAACGCCTCATCCTGATTGCTCTCCCTCTTCACCTGATCTTCCTCTCTCTCGATTTCGCCCAAAACCATCGCCTTCGCGACTGAACCCCGCGCGATACTGTCGCGGAGAAGGAAACAACGGGATCACATCTTACAGAGATCATCGTAACTCCCCCTATCATTCGCTCCTACCTGAAACTATCGAGAAAGAAAACCCTTGCTTTCCTCCCTCTCGCACACTTCAGCTTCTCTAAATCCAAATTCATGGCAGAGGAGGAACGAGATTTAAGAAACAGAGGATTAAAAGATATTTTTCTTGGTTATTATATTTCCACTTTTCCTTAATAAAATTTATTCAAAAGTCTATCTTTCCTCGTCATTAAAATATAGCAAAACTAAGATATTGCTTTAATTATTAGTTAAAGTTTAATAAGGTTCATAACTTCTTACTAATAATAATAATAATAACTATAGTAATATTAATCATTATAATGAATTTCAACTAGATTATACCTAAGTAATAATAGCATGATTAATCTTACCTCTTAATTGATGTCGAATCGAACGTCAAACCATCGAATTCATAGAATAATCATGTTTGCCACCTCTAGGTAAGTAACTGCTCTTTATTGTGAGATAAACGTACATTTTCTAGTTAGGGGTCCCGTCATTGCTTATGGTATTAGATTTCTAGTAACTTTTAGGTTGTGATTCGTAGCTTTCAAATCTTGCTCACATAATTGTGATAGTTTCTACTCTCATAATTACCTTAATGGATAATTAGCCTTGTTTTATTCATGCTCGGCAGCATGTTATATTGTCCACACTTCATGATTTCAATACTTTTTATTTATTTCATATATTTGATGTGGCAAATCTCATTAATTTGGTTTCATAATTGTTATAAACATTGGTGGATATTTTGTAATTACATTCTTGTGTTGATTGCAATACATGAAATATAATTAATATTATAATATTATTGTGTCGGTATTAAATCATTTTGTTATGGTTAGTCGGATCGCGAGCCTTTCAGAGAAATCAGTAGATTTCCATGAGATTGGTGTCTACTTTTCCTTGTTCCAGGGTGTCGTAGTAAACCAACCATGTATATTTATATATGTATAATTTTATATATATATA
>NW_018164444.1:74531157-74541663 GCF_001263595.1 Phalaenopsis equestris
TATATATATATTAGAAGGAATGGCCGTAGGGTATGATACGAGCCTCAGTCATTCCTCTCGCGCTTATAATTCGAGTACCACACCCTACACTATGGGTGAATCTAACCCCAAACCAGAGGGGACTTACAACTGACAAGCAAATCCCTGACCAACTGAACTAAGTACGCGATGCATATATATACATATATATATATATGAGATATTGTAAAATGATTGATTATTTATATTTTTATCATAATATCTGATTTTGTAACATGTAAATATCTTCAGAAAAGTGCATGCAATCAAGTAATTATTATTCATGATCATAAGCATTTGATAATCCTTGCAACTTCTTTTATACACATTATAATTTGTCATTATTTATTGGTCATACTACATGCCTCATTTTCGTTACCTTTTATGCTTTAACAAAAAATAGTTATTTACTGAGTTTGATTTTCAAACTCACCCGTTGAAATTTTTATATAATAGGTTTCACCCTATCACTAGGGCTGTCAAAATGGCTCGTTGTTTGCAAACAGCTCGTGTTCGGCTGGTTAAGAAGCTCGTGCTTGGCTCGTTCGCTAAGTTAACGAGCCGAACACGAAAAAATATTTACTCGTTAGTGTTCGGCTCGTTTTAGCTTGATATACTACTAATCAATTATATATATGTCTTTGATGAGTTGTATTTTTAAAAAATTTAACAGACTACAAGGCTACAAAGATTTATAATCAATTAAAAGTGTTAATGAAGAAAATAGAATAAAAATATTAAATTAGATTCAAATGATGTTTTAAATCTTGTCCAAATCCTTAACATCTTATGGCTACGTGATTAGGGTTGTCAAAACGACTCGTTGTTCTTGAACGGCTCGTGTTCGCTTTGTTAAGCAAACGAGCCGAACATGAACACATTTTTTGAGCTCGAAATATAAACGAGGCTCAGCTCGTGTTCGGCTCATTTACACCTCTACCTGTCACTTACCAGGTCACCTCCATGAGAGCAGACTTTCTAGATTTAGATTTTCTATTAGTTTTTTTTTTCAGTTTTGTATGAGTTGAGTTTTTCTTTCTGTGTTAGGTAGTTGCTTCCTTATTATATTTTAACTTCTTTCAGTGTATCCTTATTTATGGAATAAAAATTTAAAATTTTCCTATTTCTTTTTATTATTACTTACGTATTCAATTCTTTTCATCATATCTTGTGTTGTCTGGGTGTACCGCATTTTGGTCGTGGGGTGTGTCAATAGAGATGTGAGATGTTATAAAATTTATACTCCTTACATATTCAATTTATAATAGAAAGAAGTTAAAATATATTATAGATGTTATAAATCCCGGCTACTCCTCTTTGGATCCAATTTATTCAATAAATAGTCAATCACTAGACCCCCATTCTACTTATTATAGAATGAAATATATTGTGATATATTTCAGATAGAGATGTGCATTACTTGGTTCAAACCAAAGAATTATATTGAACCAAGTATATTCGGTTAATTTGACTTGGTTTGTTAAATGGTTGTTCATATTTTTTATTTTGAGTTAGAATTTATTTAGATTTGGTTTTTCATTTGATTTATAAAAACAAACTTTGGTTAACTTGATAACTGAAATTTACTTAACACACACACACACATAATTAAACTAAACTACGTTATGGTTTGATTTGGTTTGGTTCTAGTTAAAGAAATGATTTACTTTGCATTTGGGGCATCTTTTTCTGAGTGACACCGCCCTACATTTTTGTTCATTTGTTTATCGTGTTTAAGACACATTTACCCTACCATGACACTTATTAACCCCATTTTTATGTCACGCTTCCCAAGAACTTTCCTTTGAGTTTGAAATCTTCTATGTGTGAAACTGAGGGATTTGAGGTTGCTTATATCTTTAATTTTTTCTTTGATCTTCCCTCTTAGCTCTTTAGTCTCTTTACTTAGCAGGTACATTCGATGGATCTCTCTTCCCTAGTTTTTGTGGATTTGTTCTTTGCCTATTTTGTGAATGCATAGAGAACATCAAGGAGTTTTTTATGATATATCTTTGGCCCTCACTTCTTTTAGTGTGTAATTAGTCATTTTGATCTCTCCGACCTAATTATTTTGGAGTTTTCTATGGGATTTTGATCTTTCTGCCCTTCTTATTTCAAGTTTTATTTGTATTTTGATCCTTTTGCATAAAATGATTTGGACTAGTATGTGGGGAATACAGTTTCCTATCATGCTTATGAAGAGAATTCGTTCTCTATGTGCTTATTTTCCGAATCTATTTTTTGTGGAGATTTGAAGTTTCTTAAATGAGGAGTATACCATTTGCTGAAATTTACATACCTTGTGCACAAATCAAAAAAGTTTAGGGATAGTTACATACCTTGCACATAACTCTATAAAGATTGCTAAATTTACATAGCTTGCACAAAATTCTTATGTGTTTACATTCATGTGTACGTAGATATGAGTATAACAATTGTATGTGTTTAAATATGAAAGTTTGAGAAGGATGGCAGTTGTATTCGTGCAGATATTAGGGCATGAGTATAACACTTTGGTAATTATGTGACAATAGTGTTGATTTGACGTGTTATTATAAATTTGAGTGATATATGCATAAATATGAAAGTTTTGGTATGAGATATATAAATAGATTGAAATTGTATGTTATTTATATAAATGGAGGTTGTTGGATGAATTGACAATGTGGATTTAGTGTATGATTGTTGGATGAAAGTTTAGCTCTGCTTTGTTTTCATGTGATGATGTTGGAAGATAGAGGAATGCATTTTAATACTTATTCTTTTTTTTTTTTAGAGGAATGCATTTTAATACTTATTCTTTTTTTTTTGTTTGTTTTGGAATACCAAAGGAATGTTTCTCATTCTTTGTTTGTTTGATTTCAGATTCTTTCATGTTTAATAGGAATGGATTTCTTGCATGAATTGTCGCCGATGTTTTTGTGGTAGTAATCATCATATATGTTATATCTTTTCAAATAAATGTGAGCAGTAATCAATATAAATATTGACCTCATTTTTCAATAAACATTTTCTCAACTTATATATAGTTTCATTAGGACCTATGACATCCCTCTTAGTGTCATTAGATGACTGAATAGAGATTGAATAAGCTACGACTTGAACCTCACTTGAGTTAAAACTTGATTAAACCCTAATTTACGATGCTTACTATCACATATAAAGATCTTGCAAATAAGTTTGACGATTATATGATACAACTTTTATGTAAAAAATTTCACTTCAAGTTTTCATGCTTGAATAGTGCCCATGCACTCTGAAATTATCATTTATCCATAGACCAATCCAGCTATCAGAATTACATTTATAAGTTGTGTGATGTTCATAATGGTATATGAAGAGCATGCAAACCAGTTGGTGATCATCAGGCAAACTTTTACGTAAAATTTTGCATTGTGAGTAAAATTTTCTCAATGACTTGTTATTTTTTTAAAATGGGCTTCATGAGTGTGTTGTATAGTCGAAATCTTTCAAATGAACCCCTCAGTAGTCAAATCCAATTCTATTTGAAGGCTCATTAAACTTACGTTAATTTGAATAGTAATTTTGATAATAGAAAAACAAATCTTAAGCTACGACTTTATCTTCCATGCTGAAAAATTCATGCATGTTAATAAGTTGTGGCTTTATGTTCTATGTATAAATATCCATGCAAGTTAGCAAGTTTTAATTTTATGAATTCAACTGAAAAGTATGACTAAGATAGTTAAGAAATACATGAATTGTGATTATGTATTTGGAAGCATTTATTTTCATAAGTTAGATATGTTGGAAGCGATTTGCAAAGTTCATGTAGTTGAGTGCATCTAGGAAGATAGAAAGTCATGTGAATCTTGATCATAAGTGTTATTTCCAAAAATTAGGTTAGTCCACACATTTAGCTTCCTTGTAGAGTCTAGTTTTATTTCCAGCTCAAGGCAACACTTTCATCTAGAAATCCTTTCAGTTTATCCAATCCCTTAGTTTAGGATTCAAAGTCCTTAAGTTAACCTTTTTGGTCAACCCTTTTCAACTCAACTAAAACCTTAAACTTTTCAAAATCCAAAATCAAATTATAAAACTCCAAAAAGTAACCACAAGAAACCTTTTTTAAAGCACTAAAAACTCTCCCCAACATGACCCAAACCCCTTTTAACTCAAAATTAACCTTTTCCAAAGTCCTTAATTATTTTCAAACTTCAAACAAATAACTATAAACTTCTAACTTTCTTAACTTCCCCTTTCCCCCAAACTTCAAATCACTTCAATCAAACCTTCACTATTAATAATAAATTAAATTCAAATCCTCTAATTTCATATCCTTAACTTCAAACCTTCAATTCATTTTTTAATTTCAAACCTTCAACTTTAAATCTTAACTTCAAACTCTCAACTTCAACTAAACTTTTCAAACTCCAAAAATTTATAAGTAGCATTAGAACTAATTATCTTAAAATTTATTAACTTTAACAAACCTTAAAAAATTTTAACAAATTTTTCAAACTTCAACAAACCTTAAAAACTTTTACTAAACTTTAACAAATCTTAACAAACTTTAATAAATTTACTAAACTTTAACAATCTTAACAAACTTTAACTAATTTATCAAACTTTAACAAACCATAACAAAACTTAACATATATACTAAAGTTTAAAAAACCTTAACAAACTTTAACATTTCAAGAAAAATTAAACAAATCTAATAAACTTTAGCGAACCTTAAAATTTAACAAACTTCAAACAAACTCTTAATAACGTCAAATTGCAATCAACCTTCAAATGAATTTTAAGTAACTTCGAACAATTTTCAAATAGCTTAAACTAACATTCAAATCATATCCAGATTAAACTTTCATAATTTCAAATCAACCCTTTATAACTCAATGCAAACCTTTTGAACTAAAATCAATCAAATCAATTACAAATCAAATTAATATTGTCAAATTAGTTCTAATAAAATTAAACCAAGTCTCTCAGTTCAAGTGAATCACTCAAGGTTAACTATTTTTAAAAAACCAAAAAAAAAAAAAAAAAAAATCAATTCAAAATCAATACCAATTCAAATCAATCTTTTAGAACCAAAACCAATCTCATAAATCAAAACCCAACTTTCTTTCAGTTACTTATCAATTCCAATCCCTAGGATAAGCCTTCTTTCAGAGTTTGCTAACCCATTTTTCTTGAACTTTTCCATGATCCATTGTGATAAGATTATAAGTCACAACCCTTCAATTCCACACAAATCCTTACAAACCTCGAGTCTATCAATTTGAGTCTTAAAACTTCAATCTTACAGGCAATTATTGTATAATCATGCACAAATATAAGCTAATAATTTAATCAAGGGTATTCTCGAGAGCCACAATTCCTAGGATGTAATTAACCATGAGGGCTTACCCTCGTAGGGATATCATTCTTCAAAATAAAATAAACAATGTCTTACATTAGTAAGGTAAGGAAAAAATCTCTAGTCTTGTATATCCATAAATCTTGAAGATTTTCCTCATCTAAGTAATTAGATCCATTTTAATGTAATATTTCTATCTGTTTGGGTAGTATATTATTCTTCAAATGATACACCCAATCATTTAGATATAAATCTTTTGATATATATGATGGATAACCTACAAAAATATCTCACCAATATACATCATATCTTTTCATTTTCTAGTGTATGAATCCTATTTGGATACCCAGCTCTCATAATTTTAAGATATATGTTTTTATATATATATATATATATATATATATATTCATGGCATCTTTTATTTAGTATATCAACATATATGCTCTATCTTTTATTATCAAATTTGCCATGAAATAGTTGGTGTCAGTCACTGATATGAAGGCTATAACATGTGTGCATGAACAACTCACTCATATTAGATATGACAGGACTAATAGCTAGGGGAATGAAAAAAGGAAAAAAAAAAAAAATCTATGCTTCGCCTCTCCTCTTATATACCCTTCTTTTATATGTGTTCATGCTATGAGACTGAATTTTTTCTTATCACAATTAGAGGTATAAATGGCCATGACAATGGAATGTAGATCTTCTATGATGTGGGAAAGACAAACAAAAATAATATTTTGTGATGTCTGTTTAAAAGAAGTTGAATTAAGAAATAGGCTCGTCATATTTTTCAACAAAGAAAGAAAAAATAACATAATAAAAAATAATAAAAAAAAACTTGGAAGAGAATACAATGGGATATAATTAATAAATATGTTTGGCATGACCTATTCTTTTAATAAGAAAAACTTGGAGGCTTATTAATCTTATTCGATGACCTATGATATCACTCGTAAGCAAAACTTGGAAGCATCAAAAGATTTATCATACTAGGTGTATGCTTGATATATGGATATTATAATTTACACATTGTGCTTCTCCTTTTTTTACGTCATCATAAATCAAAGATAAATGAATTGGAGAGTTACTTTCGGTTCGTCGAATAGGATTTCACAACATATTTCATTTGCAACAATAATTTTTTTCTAGAGAGAGAAGTTAGCTATAACCCTCCACACATTATGCTTCTCCTTTTTTGACATCATCATATATCAAAGATAAATGAGTTGGAGAGTTACTTTCGGTTCGTCGAATAAGATTTCACAACATATTTCGTGTGCAACAATAAATTTTTCTTCGAGACAGGAGTTAGCTATAACCCTCCACATTTTATGACATAATGAGTCAGTAAAGTTAACCATGGAGTGATTCCAATACTCATCTAAAATAATTAATAGGTATTTTTTAGTTGGTTTGGATGCTTTAATTACTTTGTCTTAAATAATTATTACCCCTAAAGACTCAACATTTCAAAGGAAACTCAAATATATTTTGTATAATCCCTGATATATGTCATATTTTATGGTAAATTTTGGTTGTCATATTTTACAATATCTTTTAAATGTACTCATTTAATATAAATATCTTATATGATTACATTAGTGATATTGATGGAACATAGTTTGATGCATGCGTATCTAGAAGTGAAATGGTTGTTTACATCGGGCTTTGGGGCTCACAAATAAATAAAATTATGGTTGCATGTCATTTCAATATGTGTTTCACTTTTATAATATCTAGATGAAAATACAATGCACATGATAGTCAGACCTTTCACATTTGTTGTGTGCAATAACAACTACAAATTTTCAATGCTGCCTCAAGGTTATTATGTAAACAAAAAAATTTTATAGCTTAGTTTCTAACATGGAATATTGAAGAAATTCTACGTAGAAAAATATTATCTGGTTTGTGTTGGTTATCTATTACAATGTGGGGTTTTTAAGCCATATCGTCAAACGAGATTTCACATCACAGATTTTAAATGGGTTAGCAAAGTAGTTCATGAGATAAAAGAAATGCTTGACAAGCGACATTTTTCTTATGGGTGTTATTAAAAGAATGTTTGGTATTTGAGAAAAAGGGTTATTGTTCAAGATATGACTTCATATCCTTTCAGGAAGCAGGTGAAGATTACTACTGTAACAATGATTCTTCACAATTATGCTTATCAACATCCTACAATGATGACATTGATTTTAATAACGCTGATAAAAAATTAGTCAGTTATTCCTCCTGAAGCATATGAGTGTCTCTTGGGGCTGGCTATATCATAAAATGATTATGATATAATTGACTCTTGCATGAAGGATGAAGAGGGTGTTGGAGATATAATTGAGTTATGATAGCAGATTGTAAATGAATTAGTTGATGAGTGATTATTGTATGTCATCATATGAGAAAAAAATTATTAATTTCTTTATGTTGACTCTTTTTTTTCAATGAGCATGTCGTTCTATATGTGGATCCTTTCATAATCTTCTGTGTTTTTTTTTCCGTCCTATGAGCATGTCGTATTTTATCCCACTTCAATGTTCTCTTTGGCAACTATGGGAGTGGTTTTATAAGTTTTTTGTTTTTTTTTGTTTGTCTGTTTGGATGTCTATGATGAGAGAGATGACCTTATGAGTTCTTCTAAATGATCTTAATGTTGCTATGATTTATGACATATATCTGGTATCAAGGCAACCAAGATTCTCTTAGATTCTCTTATTTTTGAGCAGATGGCCTTAGCGGTTCTTTTGGAGGGCCTTTTTGCTGATATGCTTTCGTGACATATACGAGTTTAGAATTAATTGGTTAAATGCAACCAAGATCCCATTTCTTAATTCATTTGGCTTTTTTTTAATGATAAAATATTCATTAATTTTTACTTACTCCAAGACTACATTTTCTTAACTTTATTGCTGCATTATTATTATTTTTATTAATTAATTTTTATTGTAAATTTGTCATTGAAATTTTAATAGAATCTCATTTTATGTATTAAAATTTGAAATACCAAAGAATATGAGTTTAACGACTCTTACTACTTGTTGAGTTATATATTGTAACTATGGATTACAATATTGTGTATTTACATCACGAAGAGATGCGAGCTATTAGAGAAAATTTTATAAGTTTCCAAGGAATAAATTAGTAGAGGACCGTGACTTTTTTAAATGAGTTGATGAGTTTGAGAAGTCTACTTCAAGTAGTGACCATGCATGGAGTATCCATGGAAAAAAAGTTTTCCCTTAGGCTTGACCATTTAGCTATTAAAATTAATATTTCGATAATATTACTTGTTGCCATTATAATTTTAATTTTTGTATTACTCATTATTAAGCGGTGTATAATTTTTGATGTAATATTTTGGACGCATGAATTCTTGAAAATTTCTAAAGTTGCTTGTGTTTTTATGTATGAGTTAATTCTAAAATAGTCAACTTAAAAAAAAAACACATGTATATAAGTGCAATACGATATTCATCTCATAAATAACTGCAACATAGTTGATGCACAACTGAACTAATCAAACTAGCACATAGCTTCACTAACAACGGCTTCCCTGCAACAACTTCTACTACAACTGTCGCACAACAACTTCTTCAATCAGTTGCAACTGCCCCAACCAAACCCTCGGTACAATTTTATCTTTAATGATAAGTTCATTAACCAATCTAATAAAACTCATCAAATTAGTTCACACCTTTAGAACTAGAGCCTCAAAAGAAAATTAATAATTTTCTTTTTATCCAAATGGTGGTATTTATAAATAGAAAGAAATAAAACAAACTGAACTTTTTAAAACTTTATTTTTTTTGTTAAAATTTTAAAAATTTTAAATGTTTTTTTAAAAAAATTTAAATATAACACTTAGCATTTACTTAATTAGAAATAATTTTAAATTTTTATTCAAAATTACACTCCTCACAGATATGTATATATGATATGTGCCTCATAAGACATATATGTGGGTTGCAGACCAGTGTGACTTGTTAACAAAGGTACTTATGTATTATTTATCATAGACATGCTATTCGAGCATTTTTGTATCTCCCATGACTTTTTTTTTAAATTTCGAACTCACTTTTGGCAATTCTAACGTCAAATAAAATCAGTTTCATATAATTTTGAAGATTTTGGGGGAAATACTATTCATAACTTTTATCTAGTTGCTATGACAACTTTTGAGAATGATGAAATTATTATTAAAAAAAAAAATCAACTCAGTCACGAACCTTCGAAGAAGATTATATTAACGTCCAATGAGCAAATGCAATTTCAAATTTATTAAAATTTTAATTTTTCGCAGAAAGAAATAAAACAAACTGAACTTTTTAAAACTTCATTTTTTTTCCGTTAACATTTTAAAAATTTTAAATGTTTTTCTAAAAAAATTTAAATATAATAGTTAGCATTTACTTAATTATAAATAATTACACTCCCCACATATATGTATATATGTGCCTCATAAGCATATATGTGGGTTGCAGACCAGTGTGACTTGTTAACAAATGTCCTTATGTATTATTTATCATAGACATGCTATCAAACTCACTTTTGGCAATTCTAATGTCAAATAAAATCAGTTCCAAATAGTTTTGAAGACTTTGGAGGAAATACTATTCATAACTTTTATCTAGTTGCTATGACAACTTTTGAGAATGATGAAATCATTATTAAAAGAATCACCTAGTCACGAACCTTCGAAGAAGATCATATTAACGTCCAATGAGCGAATGCACTTCCAATTTTATTAAAACTTTAATTTTTTCGGCACAAAATTTGTGAGGCTCGACTTATTTTTGGACGAACATGCATTGATGTATGAATATAGAAGAAACTTACACATCACTGAAAACTTCATCTAGATTTCTAACAAAAATCTTATTCATTAATTGGTAGATCATTCAAATTTATTTTTAACAAATTTATAGTAACAATAAATGTATCGCATCAAAAGAATTCAATGAGTTCAAGATCATCTAATTTTAATGTCATTAAGACTATTAAATATTCAGAATATTATTATATGATTAAGAGGTACGCATGAACTGTTAAAAGAAGTACTCTAATTATTGATCCAAATAACAATAATAGACTAACTTGACAAAATTTAAGCAAACCATACTTCCACAAATTTGGAGAGGCTACCAATATATATATATATA
>NW_018164444.1:74541830-74568366 GCF_001263595.1 Phalaenopsis equestris
TATATATATATATATATATATATATTTGATGAGTAGTATTTTTAAAAATTTTAATTGACTACAAGGCTACAAAGATTTATATTTAATTAATAGTATTAATGAAGAAAGTAGAATAAAAATTATTAAATATATTCAAATGATCTTTTAAATCTTGTTACAATCATTAACATCTTATGACTACATGATTAAGATTGTCAAAATGACTCTTTGTTCGTGAACGGCTCGCGAGCCGAACACGAACAAACTTTTTGAGCTCGAAATATAAATGAATCGAACAGCAGCTAAACCTGGGCTAGCTCGTGTTCGGCTCTTTTACACACTTAAAAAAGCATACATAAATAATTGTATCATATTATTAAAAATTAATGGAGTTTTGATTAATTTCTAATATTAGAAATTTTGATTATAAATTAATGAAAAATCTCTGCATTTCAGTAATATCAGAATGCCAAACAGTAGCCGTTTCTTAAAAGAGAACTGAGGGGTCAGAAGTTTAAAAGTTCCGTTAAGAAAATAGAAAGTATGCGAGATTCCCAGCTCACTTTCTTCTTCTAAAACCCAAAGCCATATGCAACAAAGGACAAGTCAGAGCAGAACCCGTGATCCGCACAGCGCTCGGAAGGATTTCCCCTACAAAACCCACAGCAGGAAAAGATACCCTTTTTATTTGTTCTAAGGCGAAGCAATGGCGCCTTTCTCTATGCCATGGTTTCGTCTCGTTCAAAACCTTCATATTCTGCTCTTCCTCCTCTTTTATTCGGTTCGCTTCTCTCATGCCGATGCAGTGATCTTAAAATCGAGTTTATCAGGTGCTTCCCCTTTTACTTAGTTGTTCAGGAGCTATTATTTTGCAGAACGCTCGAAAAATGTGAACTTTTTGGTTTGTTCATCGAATGGTTTTGTATTTGAACGGAAAAAAAAAATGATATCTTTGTTTCGCAGTACTTCTTACGTTTTTAGCATGAAAACAGAGTTGTTTCAAACCATTCTGATATGCGGACGTCTAAAGTTCATTATTTGCGTATAGGATTTGAGCTATTCGCTTAAAATCTTAAATAAAGTTATTGTTTAGTGTGTATGTATGTAAATATTTTCAACTAATAACTCCGTTCTCTCTCTCTCTCTCTCTCATTTTAATATAATTACTCTTATGATTTAGAATAAGGAGATTGTTTATTGAATTTAATGCTGTTTTTGATGTGTTTTGATCTTCTATGTCTCTCAATGGCGATGAGTATGAATGCATTATTATTGTTTTTTTGAATGATATTCTGCTAATCACTTATACATAAGAAAATTTAATGTACTGCAATTCAATTAGAGATATAGAGAGACACATAACAACATATTATAACCTCATTTAACTGTCTCTCATTGTCACATATAAAGATTTTTTAAGCTATAATTTGGCACTGAAGCCTTGCTCTTTTTTCTTACTGCAAAACTGGAAGGTACTCTCTTGAACTAAATTTAGTAAGACATTTCTTCTAAGCCAAACATAGTTTTTCTTCCAAAAGACAGTTCTAGAAAGTAGCTGTCTTGATCATTGTCTTGCATATGGGTATACGATTCTTACATTATAGTTCGAGAAGCAGTGTTTATATCATTGGTTATAATCAAATCGGCGGGACATCTTGAGCAAAAAAACATTCTTTTTCTTATGGTGATTTTTTATGCTCTTTTAAAGCAAAAATTGATTTTTTTTTGTTATTTAAACTCAGTTTAATTTTTCAGTGGTATTAGAAAGGCAGGCTGATAATCATGGAATTCTTCCATGGAGTTTCATAGCTGAGGAGGATTCAATACTTCACCCAACTAATAGCCTTTCAATGGACAATACCTCTTTTAAATTAGCTTTGGACAGAACAAAGAGGAAAGACCCCACTAAATTGTACACCTACTATACAGGTGGTTGGAATATAAGTGATGAGCATTACTGGGCTGTAAGATTCTTTGCCCCGTTGATATTTTCTCTCTTATAACGGTCATATTTCTCCCATTAATTCTTTTGAATCTTCTGCCAGTCTGCGGCTTCTAGTGCAATTCCACTATTTGCATTTGCCCTTGCATGGTTCATTGGCTTTGGAGTAGCCTTACTATTCATCTGCTGCTGCTCTTGCTGCTGTAGACAGAGAAGATACTCATATTCTCGCCATTTCTTTGCTCTCTCTCTCCTTTTGCTTATTGTATTCACATGCACAGCAATGTAAATTTCATTTCTGTCTTTTTTCATTAAAGATTTTCCTTGATATGCTTTAGTTGGCTGACATATTTTATATTGATATTTTTTCTTGTAAATTATATGCAGTATTGGAGGCATTGTATTGTATAATATTCAAGGGAAGTTCCACAATAGTACTATAAATATGTTGGATTATGTTAAGGTCCAGTCAAATTTTATAGTGAACAACCTTCAGAATTTCTCAAGAAATATGGGTGGCGCTAAGAGCATTAATGTGAACCAGGTTTTCCTTTCTGCTGATCTTCAGACTAAAATTGGTGATACAGTGAAACTAGCTACCATATCAGCAGATGAGCTTTCTTCCCGGTCATCGACGAATTTGAGGAACATTGATGACTTTCTGAAATCTGTGTAAGGAAACTTACCCTCATTGTAATCTTCAAATATATCCATCTTTAAATTGGTGCTAAATCAGCTATTTATGTGGAGGGCTAATTCGCATCTTTTTAAAATCAGGAATTTAATGCTAAACTTATCTTATGATGTATTTGATTCATCTTTTTTTTGTATACTCAGGTATATGTCACTTTATGCTGATATAAAATTCTTCATTAACATATTAGATTTCCTTTGGAATAAGATAAGGACAAATTATTTTATGTTTGGTGAGATATCTTATTAAGTACTTTATTTCATTATATATGAAGACAAGGTATCAGCTATGGAATATGAAGCTTTGGATGTTAATTTTATTTCCAATTGTTAAAATAATTAAATGTCTTCCATTTAAATGACTTCCATGGTTGCAAGCCTTCAACTCTGTTTAGTTTTTGTATTTTTATTTTATTTTATTTTATTTTATTGTTTTTGCAGGAGAATAGACTTGGTCATAGGATCAGCTGTCATGCTTCTTTTGGTATTTCTTGGATTTTGTAAGCATGCTAATCTGATAAGTACTGATTTTGCTGCTTCTTATTTTTTTTGAAATTAATTGTCTTAAATGTTCTTCACTTTTGGCAGTATTTTCCATTCTAGGAATGCAATTCCTTGTGTACTGGTAAGATTAAAGAGTTATCCAAACTAGCTTGTATTCTTTCTAGTGCATTTCATAAAGGGTGAAGATATCTTGTTCAAAGATTTTTCAAGATGAATATTAAAGATATTGTAACCTGTATATATAATCAATCAATTTATGTGTTCTACTCATCTCAAAACAGATCTAAGGGCTTTAAAATTTGTCCTAACAACGTTTTGATTTTGATTTTGCAGTTTGGTTCTAATTGGATGGATTGTCATTGCCGGTGCGTTCATATTGTGTGGTGTTGTTCTTCTTTTACACAAGTAAGGAAGCTTTTATGTTTGTCATGAAGAAACCATGGTTTTTAGTCAAATGATACAGATATAGTCCTTCACCTCTGTAAATGTTCCTATACTGTTTTAAATTATAATCTAGCAAAACTTGACAATCACAATTTACTCACAAGGTAATGAGTATTTCTAACTCAAAATTTTTATCCTCATCTGTAGAACCAGGTATATAAATTTGTGAAAAATTGCATTCATGTAACTTTCCTGTGATTTCAATGCAGATTATCATCTTCTATTTATACAAAAAAAGTGGGATAAACTATTGTTATTATAAAGTTATCGATAAAATGTTGAAACTTCTTTTCTGCAATTGTCTTAGTGGAGATAATATCATCATATATTGCTCTTTAATAATCACTCATAAAGGTGAAAAAGGGAAAAGAAGTTCAAATAATTGGTCCCTTTTCCCCTTACAAAAAGGAAAAAAAGAGGAAAAAAGGGACTTTGTTATGCTTCTTAGAGTGTTTGTTTAAGCTATTTACATCTTAAGTTGAGAAATCATGACTGTAAACATGCTTTATGTTCAAATGTATCATACAGGTTTTATTTTGATATCCATATTTTTAGGGTGAATCATAGGTTAAGTTGTTCTACTTGTCATTGCTAAGTTCTTTCCAACACATGCCCAATTTAAGGGATTAGGATTTATTGAAGTGTAGAATGTTAGAGATGAAATACCATAGCACATATCCTATTCTTCATAATTCACTAATTGTAGATGTTTTGGTAGCATGACAACAATGGGCATCAACGTCATATGTGATCTAATAGCAGAGGCTGTGCGCGCTGATAATCGCAAGCTCGCCGAACAGGAGCTCCTTGATATAGAGAAGGCCAGTCGCAAGCTCGTGGCTGTCCCCGTACCAAAGGTAACTTAGGCCGAATTACCTCGTCGTTGAGAGGAGGAGCGCCTTTGTCTTCAACGCAAGGCCGAGGTTGCTAAGAAATGCCAGAGTCGGATCTTAGACGAGGAAGATCTGTGCGGGGGAGGTGCGAGGAAGGCGCGGCCTTCTGTTTGAGTGTGGAGGAGGGAAACCGGGACGGTAACGAAGGGATCGACGCGACGACTTCATTAAACAGTAACTAACTGCTGAGAAGGGCGGCTTATTCATCGCAAAACTGTCGCGATTACAGCTAACAAGGGGATCGCGGTGTTGTGTGGACTCACGGGACGCAGTCGCGCTAACTGGGAAGGCCGCGAGAAGTCGATTCTGGTGAAGAGGAAGCTGATCGCGAAGGGTTAGCGTGGAGGTAAGGATTGCCGATGTGCAGAGTCAGACTGCACGATTGCATTCCTGTTTCGCACCACAGTTTTAGGAGAAGTTTTTACTTGCGAGACCCCACATACGACAGACTGCACGATTGCATTCCTGTTTCGCACCACAGCTTTAGGAGAAGTTTTTACTTGCGAGACCCCGCATACGAGTCCCCTTTTTTTTATTTTTATTTTTTTCTCATTTGTCAATCTTTGCTGCAGTCCGCATGACTTTTCTAGTTTTAGGGTCTATTTGGGGAAAAAGTATTGATGGAATCGCAAAATAATCGAGAGAATGATGCCAATGAGCTGAACTTCTTAGCTGCGGCCGAAAGCATTTGGCAGATGAACTTATTTATCTGTATTTACTTGTGCTATTAATGTAGTCATAATAATAGTATTGTTGCATAGAAATGAGACGCAAAGAACACAAGCAAACACAGATCGTTTACGTGGTTCGATCCAACTGGATCTACGTCCACGGGAGGGAATTAATCAAATAGTTCACTAAGGCAAAAAAAAAGGAGAATACATAGCTTATACATAGAGATGAGCCCTCATCTTCCTTCTATGGCCTCCCTCTCAAGCGACACCATGATACAAGACCTCAAGATGCTATACTCCTCTCTAGCTCTCTCGCTATTCTCTCCTCCTTCGTGGTAGCTGAAGACCACTTGCCTTTTCTCTCCTTTAGGTGGAAGGTAGGTGGGTGGTAGGTGAGCGATAGGGGAGATGTGGTAGGTGAGCGGTACCACATTACAAAAGTGCCCTTTTACTTTAGTTCATTAATTGGGGGTCAAAATAACAATTATCCACCTTGACCCTCAATTGAGAAGCTTCGAAGTAAAGATTCCCTCCACCTGGCCCCTGAGAGGCCCTCAACCTTTCGTGAAGTTTACTAAATCCAGACAGTGTCTGAACTTAGCTGTCCGTAACACCTTGGTGAGCATATCAGCAGGATTTTCTTCAGTAGGTATCTTCTCCGCTATTATTGAACCCTTGGTGATGACATCCCTCACAAAATAAAACTTTATATCTATATGCTTGGATCTTT
Organism: Phalaenopsis equestris; assembly: GCF_001263595.1. NCBI lineage: Eukaryota > Viridiplantae > Streptophyta > Magnoliopsida > Asparagales > Orchidaceae > Phalaenopsis > Phalaenopsis equestris. Next base: position 74,547,690 of record NW_018164444.1, read on the forward strand.
CATGAAATACCTGATTTTTTGTTAGGTGAATGGTGTTTTGGTTGTCGTAAAACACAGTTATCACCTTCTGATGTATCCCGAGCTCCTCAGCCATACCCTTTAGCCACATAGCTTCCTTGATTGCTTCATTCACAACGATGTATTCAGCCTCTGTTGTTGAGAGCGCCACAACGGATTGGAGGTTAGACTTCCAACTGACTGTCGTACTGAAGACAGTGATAATGAATCCAGTCAGTGACTTCCTGGTGTCAATGCTTCCTGCATAATCGGAGACCACGTAACTAACTACCTTTTCTTCTTTGTCTTCCTCCCTTTTAAAGAGTATACCCAGGTCTGTAGTGCCTCTCAGGTACCTCAGGATCCATTTTAGTGCTTCCCAGTGAGCCTGTCTTGGGTTTGTCATGAACTTACTTACAATGCTGACGGCGTAGGCCAAATCTGGTCTGTTGCAGATCATCCCATACATGATGCTACCAACTCCGCTGGCATAAGGGACACCCTCCGTGTACCTTTTCTCATCTTCAGTCTCTGGTTCTTGAGAGTTTGATAATCTGAAGTGTTGATCAATAGGTGAATAGGTGTTGCAACCTGCTTAGCCTCATGCATGTTGAACCTTGCTAGAACCTTTTGAATATATGACTTCTGAGACAAGAATAAGGTGTCATTTTTCCTATCTCTAGTAATCTCCATCCCTAGTATCTTTGTAGCAGGTCCTAGGTCCTTCATGTCAAATTCAGAATTGAGCATACCTTTGATCTTCTGGATTTACTCCCTGCTTCTGCTGACTACTAACATATCATCCACATAAAGAAGCAAGTAGATACTTATTTCACCGTCTTGCCACTTCATGTACACGCAACTATCGTAGCTGCATCTGACAAATTCGATCTTTAGCATGAACTCATCAAATCGTTTGTACCATTGTCTGGGGCTTTGTTTCAGTCCATACATTTTATTAACATTTTCTTCTTCAGAAGTGCTAAGAAAACTCCTCAATAGAGATCATAATGATCAAGAGTGAAGGTGAAGATGATGCCAATATTGGGAATCTGTTAAAATTGTTGTTCTCTTTATATTTTTTTTGTTATTTCAAATGCTATTTATATTGTGGTGAAAATTTTTGTACAAGTAATGTGATGTATTAATTTACTATAGGGTATGTTATTTGATGTATTAACTCGGGTCATAAATATTCTCTAAACAAAAATGCTCCATCTCATTAGAGAAATTATTTCATTTGTATTTGGATTCTAGCTAATTCATCTGGATAGAGATAAATGAATCATAGGATGAGTAAACTTTGGATTTGTAGGCATTTAAGGTAGATTTTGGAAACTAACATATCAAGCTTTATCGTAGAATTAATAATTGTTTAATTTTTATGTTGAATATTCATGCAAATGTTATTTTCCCAAGAGCTAATTGGGTAAATTGGCCATTATATTGAATGCTATGGAGTTAAAATTTTTAGAACTATAGATACTAATCATGCCCCATAACAACCCTTCCTAGTGGAACAAAAGGTGCGACAAAGATGGTTACAACTCAACTAAGTGAATGAATGATGTAAGTTATATCACTTGTTTTACTATTAAATTAAATTTGACTTTGCTATGATTTTTTTTTAATTGCTCATCAATGGTGAGAACGTAGTTCGGAGAGCCACTAAAGTCATAGCCGATACTATCTTTGTTGACGCAAAGTACAGAATTTGGCAACTCAAATGATACAGGACTATTCTTTATGCATAATAATTTGATTGTTGCTTAACTCTTATTTTGTTTGGTGGGCTTAAGGCGTGTCACCATGTAGACATGGTAATGTGTTAACCCATGTGGTGACTTTGCTCGGAGAGAGAGCCTTCCAATATTCATTGAAGAACTTGATGACACATAAGTGCTTTTAGCATGTCTAGTGACTTGTTAGCCAATATCACTCTCAAGAGATTTCTTGTGATCCACTTTTTTCAGATTGTATAATGGATAATATCGTTGAAATTTGACTCGCGCGTTAAATTTGTGGAATTTGAGTCAATATCGATGTCGTATAATTAGATATATTTTTTCCTTGTATAGAGGTAAACTTTTTTTTAAAAGATCTTCTATAACAAATAATCTCATTGTTTCTTTGTTTCTTTTCAATACCCTCTAGCTTAATAATCAATTTTATGAAGTTAGTTATTAATACTTTCTAAATTATATGTACTTTACTATATAGAAGTACATATAGTAAAGAATACTTTCTAAATTATATGTACTTTACTATATAGATGGGGTCGCAAAATTACTTGTAGAAGGGATCCAAAAAGCAAAGACAAAAAAGGATCAATACCATATCAGCATTCCTCAAATCCTTAATAATGGAATTAAACTCATTGATATGTAATTTAATAATTTTGCTTTTCAAATGCTTAGCAAATACATTCTTCATTCTTATGAAGCTTATCAAAGAGGCCTTTTCCTATATTCAAAAGCTATGCTTGAACTACAACATTTCAATGATTATTTCTACTTAGACCTTTGTAAATATCTTATCCACAAATTATTGCTATGATGTTAGAGGGATTTTCATCCATCTGTTCCGTCTCTTATTCACTCCTAATTTCATACATATTTTAGCACCTTTTGAGACTTGTAGTTGGATTAACATACCTTGCATCCCAAAACTACTCAAACACTTGAACTTTTTGATCAAATATTTCATGTTCATCATATTCATCATATTCCCTGAAAACAAATATAAAAAATGCATATAGTAATATCAAAGGTATCAAGTACCACAATAAGGTAAGAAGATTTACATCCATGGTTTACCTATAGAAGATAAGAATTGGTCTACTACCTAAAAATCATGCAAGTGTACAAATAAATAGAGCACAAAAAAAACACCCTTTCCTAACTTCAAGTGAACTTGATCTCACCATAAAGAAGACATCCTTGTAAGCAGATAGGAAAACCTCCTAATATATTGTAGAATTACAAAAATTATATAAGAGAGAATAAATTAAGAAGATGCATATCAATTCAAAAAATCTCTTCTCAGATTCTCTTTGGATTAGACACCATATTAGTGTTTTCTCTCTCTCTTTTTTATCGTTAAGGACGTGGAAATTTAAACCTAAACTGGGTTCAAGATTAATTTGGTGCTACTTTCTAGTTAAATTTATGCTTATCAAAACATAAGACTAAATCATTAATGCCTAATCACTATTTGTATAATCTAATTAAAATAAATCAATTTATTGATATTCTTAAATTTTGACAAGAATTTAATGATATCAATGAGCACTATTTTAAAATTATAGTACCAAGTAAAATTGTTTTTCAGATTTGTATTTATATGAAATTACTATAATCATATCAGAAAGTTGTTCTCTAATTTTATCATTTTATTTTGCTCAGTGTGGTGGGTGACACTTGCGTTGCAATGGATGAATGGATTCTCAAACCTCAAGAAGCAACAGCCCTTGATGATATTCTTCCCTGCATTAATGCGGCAACTGCAAAAGAATCTCTCATGAGGAGCAAGGAAGTCACTTTTGAGCTGGTCAAAGTTGTGAATGATGTCATAACCAATGTCCCCAATGAAAATTTCCGTTCTCCCGTTGTGCCTTCTCGTTCCAACTCCAACCTAACCGGTCCTTTGATGCCAACTCTCTGCAATCCTTTTGAGTCAGATTTGAGAGACCGCAAGTGCAAATTTGGTGAAGTTAGCTTTGAAGATGCACCTCAAGTAAGTTCTAAGGCTTTATATAAGTATATTTATAAAGTTTTTTGCAAAATTAGTTGGTGAAGTTAGCTTTGAAGATAGTGTTTTATTAAAATATTAAAATAATAATGACTATTCCTAGCGGTTATTAATATGCAGATTTTCTTTTATTTGTTGTTATTTCCCTTTTTTTTTCTTTCCTATTTTCCTTCATTATGTTTTTATTTCTTTCCTTATGAGTGCCCCCTTATAATTGGGTTTATATACATCTCTTTCCATCAATAATACATGGTGCTCTACTCCAATATTTCAAGATGGTATCAGAGTCGGGATCTAACCCTAGATCCCAGCCATCGTCGGCCTTCCTTGCAGCAGCCACCGCCAGCCTTCCTTGTAGGGGAATGCCTAGCCACCAGCTCTTCCAGCTGAAGTCTCCAGTCGCCTGCCCTCCCTTGCTGTCCCCTACAGCTGCCGGCCTGCTTAGCAACCGCTGGCCTTCCCCCTGTAGGGGTAGATTCTCCCGCTAGCCATCCCTGCAGGTCTTTCCTGCTATTTTTCTTCAATGGCTAGTCTCTTCTGTAGTTATGCGGATTACCTATTTTCTTTCCGACAGCCGGTGAGCTACAAGTTGAAATCTGGCAATGTATCAAAATCCTAACCAAATTTCTTTTGGCCCAGTCAAAATCATGGCAGACTCCTCCAAGTTAAGCCATCCTCAGAAAGTGTTCTTGATTCCACCGGAGGTTCGACTCCAACCTCTGTTTCCATGCAGATCGGAGGACCGAAAACCAATATGAACTTTTTGATCACAACTCACAAACTGAACGGCATTTACTTTCTCCAATGATCTCAAGTGGTGACTTTATTCATCAAAGAACGCGAGAAATTTGGTCACCTCATAGGCATGATCTGTGAACCTCCAAAGACTGACCCGACATATGAAGCTTCAGAAATGGAGAACTCCATGGTCATGTCGTGGCTGATCAACTCTAGGAAACCGTCGATTGGTTGTTCAGATATATTTCTTCTGCTATTGCCCTCTCAACGCAATCTGTGATACTTACTCGGATCTCGGAAACTCCGACCAACTCTATGAGGTGTCTAAGAAGATCTGAGAGGCAAAATATGGATGAAGGATCGTAACCTAGTATTGCAATGACCTGGTGGCACTATGTATGGAATGCGGCCTGTGCACTACGTATGTAAGTAAATTTCTTTTGGCTTTGTCAAAATCATGGCGAACTCCTCCAAGTTAAGCCATCCTCAAAAAGTGCTCTTAATTCCACCGAAGGTTCGACTCCAACTTCTGTTTCCGTGCAGATCGGAGGACCGAAACCAACATGAATTTTTTTATCACAACTCACAAATTGAACGACATTTACTTTCTCCAATGATCTCAAGCGGTGTCTTTATTCATCAAATGACGCGAGAAATTTGGTCACCTCATAGGCATGATCCGTGAACCTCCAAAACTGACCCGACATACCAAAGACTGACCCGACATATGAAGCTTGAGAAATGGAGAACTCCATGGTCATGTCGTGGCTGATCAACTCTACGAAACCGTCGATTGGTTGTTCATATATGTTCCTTCTGCTATTGCCCTCTGGACGACAATTCGTGATACTTACTCAGATGTCGGAAACTCCGACCAACTTTATGAGGTGTCTAAGAAGATCCGAGAGGCAAAATATGGATCAAGGATCGTAATCTAGTACTACAATGACTTGGTGGCACTATGTATGGAATGCGGTCTGTACTACGACTGCACTTGAGACTCTCCGGCCAACCTTTCTCTCTTTTAGAAAATTATAGAAAATGATTGCATGTTCCAATTCCTGACAGGCCTCAACAATGATCTTGATGAAGTTCAGCATCATTTTCTTGACTGAAACATAGATGTCAATTATGATCAACTGGGACCTGAAATCATCAGACAATGGACGAAGATATTACATTGTGGTGTAGAACTTGAAGTCTTCATCCCCAAGAGCATTTAAAATGCGGTTGTCTTTGATTGCAGTTTTTGTATGTAGGCGAAGATTGCTACAGGTAATGTTATAGGGAAGCTTGTAGGGAAGTAGACAATCTACAGAGAAATCTGTTGGGAAGACTCTGCTGCAGGAAAAAGCTCCTGAGGAGGGCTTGATGCAAGAAAAGGCTCCGGAGTAGGGCCCGCTACAGGAAAAGGACTCTTGAGGAGGCCCTGCTCTAGAAAAAAAAGATTACGATGACTAAAGAAAACAAAGGAAGGCGTCAATAATGACATTTTCTTGAGAAAATATAAAGGAAAATAAATAAATCATCATCCCTGAATGAAGATCCTTGATGGATATGAGAGATCGACGGGTCAAAGGAGAACTAACTAGAACCAAACATCTTATTCCACTTGACTCTCAATAGAGTCCGTCGAGTCAGGAATGGTTCGAGTAGGAGCCGATTTAATTGTTGTGGATTTTGAGACCGTAGCAAGACCTTTAGCAATAGAAGATTTGGTCCAAGACTTATTTATCAGTTTCCCGTGGAGTTTGTCGTGTTAAGGTCCTCCAATCTGTGGAGGAATCAAGGTAGATGTTGAACTTCTAGTGGAATTAAGAACAATGTCGAATGGAAGCTCGAAGGTGGAGGAATTAGCCATAGCTCCAACGAAGCCAAAGAAGAGGATCAGACGTTGGGGCATGGAAGGAGCCGATCTTTGAGTCTGGTAAGGAGAGACACTGATCCAACAAGTAAGTTGAATATTTTTCAACATAATAATAACCCTCTTCACATGGATGGCACAAAGATTTGTGTCTTCAAAGAGCTCGATAAGGTAAGTCTCCACAGCCTCCTGAAGCGCAGCAACTGAAACTTTGGAATCAGCGACTTGTCTTGAATTCCTGCCTAGTGTCGTGTAGCAGATGTTGGAATGGAAGCTTACGGATGAGGAGCTCCGTGCTCTTCTATGATGTCCCGATCTCTCTCAACACAATCATTACAAGATGGAAACGATGGGGTTTCTTTGCATCACTGGTCGTAGGAGCTGACTTGCTGGCCGCTTGGTTGTCAGCTGCTTCCTTGTGGCATTTGTCGTCGGTGGACTTGCAAGCGGTTTGTTTTGTTCTCGCCATCTAGGTGGTTTCGGCTTAGGCTCAACAAGCCATGGGGAAGAGGTTCTCACAGGAGAAAAAAGAAATTGCTTGTTGCTTGTGAATTGCAGAGAAGGAACTCTCTCAGAAGTATTGCAATAGGAAGTTCTTACGAGAGAAAGGGTCTGCACGAGGAAGACCTACTGCAGAAGGAAGAAATCATGGTGGCAACTGACTGCATAGAAAGGACTGTAGTGAGAACTCCAGCCGGAGGAGGGCCTGCAGTAGTAAATTCTGGCTGCAGGGAGGAGTTTTGTCGGCTAGAGGATTGCAGGAAGAGGAGTTATAACTATTAGGAACCTGCAGGGAGAGTTCCGACAATTAAGGACCTGCAGGGAGAGAGTTATGACGGCTAGAGGATTGCAGGAAGAAGAGTTCTAATTGTTAGGAACCTGCAGAGAGAGTTCCGACTGTTAGGGACATGCAGGGAGAGAGTTATGACGGCTAGTTCTTGGAGGAAAGAGTTCTAATGCCTCAGGGGCTAAGGACCTACAGGGAAGAGTTATGGCATCTAGTTCCTACAGGATGGAGTTATGAGGGCTAGGACCTACAGGGAGAGGAGTTCTTTTGGCTAGAGTCTGCAAGGAGAAAGATTGTCATCTACAGGGAATAAGAACTTTCTGGCGGCAGAAGATCTTGTCCTCTGCTAGAGGCTCTACAGTTTTGTTTCAAGGTTCTAATACCATGTAGGTTTAAGAATTTAATACAATACTTTATTAATATGAAAGAGAGTATAAATGCAACTTACATGAATCCTAAAATAAGAAAGACATAATGTCTATATCTCTAAGATTACATTTAATCAATTCCTTAATAACTACCCGCAGATAAAAGAAAAGACTTAAAATAGGTAAAACATAAAACCTATATCTACCAAATTACAGGTAATTAATTCCTAATAACAATCCAGAGATAAATGTTAATTAATTTCTTAATAACTACTCATAGATAAAAGGAAAGACATAAATAGGAAAAACTGAATACTTATATCACCAAGATTACAATTAATCAATTTTTAATAACAACCATGAGATAAATGAAAAGACATAAAATAGGAAAACATAACAGCTATATCTCCAAGATTACAATTAATCAATTTATAATAATTATCCGGAAATAAAAAGAAACACATAAAATAGGAAATAGCAAGAAAAGAAATAAATCAATTTCTAATAATTTCTCGCAAGACATAAACAACCATGTACACTATTTTCTATCTTTAGCAGAAAAGACCTCACAAAAATGAGGTCAACACATGCCTCATCACTTTTTAGATTTAGCTAGAAAAGGTTATCTCTATCATTACAATAGTCTAATCTTTTCAAAAATGTCCAAAAACATTTTAAAAAGTATTTTTAAAATTAGAAAATCCATAAAAAGTATAATAATGCCAAACTTTAAATAAATACAAATTTTAATTATATAATGTTTCTTGACTTAAGATTGATCATTATTTAAGTCTTGATAAATTCTACTAAAATAGTTGTTTTTTCTAACATATTTTGTCCATGATGAAAACTGATAATCTTAACCTTAACCTTAACATGCATTCTATGTAAGACATAAACACTAGTTAAAGCACTTCTAAATAAATACAAATTTTAATTATATAATGTTTCTTAACTTAAGATTGATCATTATTTAGGCCTTGATAAATTCTACTAAAATAGTTGCATGTAACATATTTTGTCCATGATGAAAACCGATAATCTTAACCTTAACATGCATTCTAAGTAAGACATAAACACTAGTTAAAGCACTTCTAGGTTTATTGTCAATTTTAATGTATTTTTTTAGTACAAAAAGAATATTCTTGTAGAATATCAACTCACTTAGCCTATGTATGTCCTCCTAACTTCTTTGATGGATTGAACATATCATGTAGAATATCAACTCACTTAGCCTATGTATGTCCTAACTTCTTTGAAGAATTGAATACATCGCAAACTCCTTAAGCAACAAGTAATGCTTCTAATAAGAAAGATCTTATATCGTGGAAATGAACTTCTTTTCATAGTTTGAAATTTTTTGTCTTAGTCTTATTCAACTTTTTTATTAAAGAGCAACAAGTAATGCTTCTAATAAGAAAGATCTTATATTGTGGAAATGAACTTGTTTTCATAGTTTGAAATTTTTTGTCTTAGTCTCATTCAACTTTTTTATTAAAGATTGCAATATGGCTCCCTTTTTGATGCAACACTCCTCCAACACATACTCTAGGCACACATCACAAAAAAGGTTGCTTAACTAAAATTAAATTGTTAGGTATTTCATTAATTTCAATTAAAGCATAGTTTTCTGTTTAGCCGGGGGCAGATCAATAAATTTGCGTATAACAATAAATAGAAAATAAGCCTTCCAATGAAAGTTCACATAATATGGTTTATTATTTGTATTTAAGCACTATGCACTTTGGTTAATTCAAAAGGTATCACAAATCATTAATATAATTCATATTAATATTATTAAAAATATTTTTTCAATCATCTCCTCCCAAATTAAAATATGATGGAATTTGTGCCTTGAATCATTTCTGCAAAGTATCACAACATCTTACATTATATCTAAGATGACATCTAACTGTGATATGAAAATATATGCTTTTGGTTGTATGTATGATATGGGCTGCGACCCGCATGCATGATGAATCTAGTTTTTAACTCTCAATTTTTAGTAAATGTGCTAATTTTTTAATTAATGGCCAATCAATTAGAAGTAATGAAGCATAGATTAAAAAGTATACTTGAATAGTAATGCAGAGTAAAAATAACTAACACATAAATTGGTTATACATCTAATTCCCGGTCTATAGATTTAGTTCATGTTATTTTGAAAACAACAACAGAGTATATAATTCTAAGCAAATACATAAAAAAGTATAAAATTTTGATTTTGTATGCTCTCACTTTGCTCTAGCTAAGCTCTGGCTGCCTCCATGTTTTGCCACAAGCTCCTCTGTCTTGTCTCCTAAAAATGTCAGAAGAAGTCTTATAAAATGCCCAAATTTGGCTCCTTTAAACTCCTCATGAATTCTGCTCAAATTTGAGTTTTTTTATTTTTTTGGTTTCTAGACACCTTTCGGTGATGCCTGCCTAAATGCCCGAACAATTCTCGGAAATTGGGGGATGAATTTTGAGAGACAGAGTGAGAGAGAAGGAGAATGCGTGTATGGGTGCACACACGAGAGACCAAATTTTTTAAAGATACTAGTTTTTGCTTGCACACATCTTTCTACATATCTGAAGAATTAAGATTTAAAGCATATTTTCTTAATTCCCTATATCATCTAAATATATTAAAGAAAATAAATTGTTTTAAATGATGAAAAAACAGAAGAAATGAAATCCTTGTGGTTTCTATTGAACTTGGATCAACTTTAATGAAATAGGCATATAGCTCAAATCAAGATTGGATTAAGCCAACCTATTGACTCTTCTCAACATCAAATCAATATCTTTTTGCCGATCTTGAGCTAGCATCAGAATAGCTCCAGATTGTATCCCTCAAAACAATAATTTGCAATCCATACACTCCTGTTTCCAAAAATTGGCCTTTGCTACCTCATGATTCATGCAAAAAAGAAACTTCATCCTTGATTCCATGCACTGAGTAACACTGCAATTGAAACAGTACAAACTGAAATCATAATGATGCCAATGTTTTCATAAACTAAATCAAAGTGAGTACATGAGAACAGCATAAGTGATTCCTGATTGCAGGTGTGGAAAACATACTTATGCAAAACCAATGTCATCTCTGGCAAGGAGGTATGCATCACTCCAAGCATCTATAGCCAGCTGATAGTGGCCACCACCATGAGCCAGAGCTTATACCTGTTTAGTCCTTTCCTCATAATGGTGGCAAATTGCAGCTTTGGAAAAGAGACCTTCAGTTTGATAGAAACTGACTACTGTCCTGGATTTGTGAGGTATAGCAAGGGGATGTACCGTTGCCTCACTCTCTTCTCTGCTGCCATGATTCTCTGCCTCATCTTCTGGATGGTCCATGTTAGAGAAAGGAGGCGCCTTCAGTATGCGAAGCAGTTCATTGTTATGGAAGGCCAACCAGGACTGGTTGAGGAGAATAAATTGTAGGAGAGAAATGTAATTTGAGTTTCACATTGTTTGATGAAGATTTATTGTATGTAAGAAATACTTCAAAACTTGTGGTTATAAACAGCTTTAGTTAAGTGTTTGGTTTACCAAAATCCCATCTGTGTTGATTCATGTGAAGTGGGAATTTTTGCCAACAATATTGTGGGGTTTGGAACATTATGTGGTGAACAGTTAATCCTGATTGCATGAAATCATGAGTTGATTTAATATGGAGATTGAATTTATCACCAGGCTGCTAGGAAAACTATACCAAATGATTGGGTTGGTTTGATGGTGAAATTAATCATAATAGCATTTTTTTTATAAATAGTGTTGAAAACTACTGGAATTAACGTTTCAGGACAAAAATAGCTGGAATGTTTGGAGCCAGCTTTACAATAATGTTTAAGTGGTATTCTTCTTCTTATTATTATTTGTTATATTTTTTAACAGTAATGTTAAATTGGTAAGGAAAATATAACAACTCAAATGTCAGGGAATTGCAAATGTTAGGGAAGTATGCAAATGTTAGGTAGAATCAAGTGAGGCTTTTTACATTAACCTATGGGTATAGGTGGATATACCTTTTAGGGAAATGCAAATGTTAGGGAAATATGCTTTGATGGGTTAGCTTTGAGATTTATGGAAATAAAGTCATTTCTAACCAAGCTTTTTTATGCTACCGGGAGGAGGTAAAGAAGGTTATTACTTCTATTTCTCAATAAATTTTTCTACTTGTAGTTTTCAATTTCATGAAATCTCTTAACTCATTACAGGGAACAACCACTAAGTATTTGACATTTTTAATATAATTGTGATAATTTAGAATTACTTTTGTAGGATTTAAACTTTTTATTTGCTTGTGATACTTTAGGATTACTTTCTAGGACTATAACAAAACCTAAATTTCAGGCTAGGACTAAAATTAGTAGGCTAGAACTTTTTTAACAAGAATTACCTCGCTCCCTGTGGGATCGATATTCTGGACTCTCAAACCCGATATTATTGATAGTGTTGTATCTTTATGTGTAGATAAATTAGCTAGTACTTCTTAATGTTTCTATATATTTTTATGGATGAAATTGCACTTAATAAAAAGGTATTTTTGTGTTTATCTTGTAGGTACAATAAGAAATTGAAGTGGGTAAACCAGGAGAAGAAATAGAGCTTAAAGGTGCAAAGTGGCACTGGCGTCTAGGTGTCGGACCCTTTGGGCGCCTAGGCACCAGCCCGAGAGGTTGGTGCTTAGGCACCAAACATGGGGCGCCTAGGCACCAAACATGGGGCGCCTAGGCACCGCGACATGAACTCCTAGGCGCCGGACCACTTGGGCGCTTAGGCGTTCGTTCACTCTTCAGCAGACAAAGAGTTTGGTGCATATGCGCTAAGGCGCCAGAAACTGCCAAGTGCAGTTATTGCAGTTCGGACTTTAGGCGTGTGGATTGTGTGGAGGATCGTGCAGGACTGCAAAGGAGTTGTGGAAGCCAAGTTAAAGAGACTATAAGTAGCAATAGATTATAGACTTATGGGGGATTGATGCTTGTTGGTTAGTGGGTTTTGCTTGCTGTGGAGATCCCTTCTTCTGCTAGTGCAGAGGAGCAACAACCTAGGAATTCTTCTTCTGGTCGTTGTAGAGGAGGTAAAGCTAAGTCTTTTTGTGTACTTTTTGTTGTCTTTCAGTTGTAACAAATGGATAGGGAATTTTTCTTTGTTTCAATAAATTTATTTGGTGTTTTTATCATGCTTCTTGAGTAGACCTTTTACTCTTGTTTGTGATGATTAAGTATGATGGATGGAATGAGAATTGCATTATATTTTAATTAATTTATATAGTGATGATAAACCTTCAAGGCTTAATTTGCTTTTCATTATGGCCTAGTAAATTGTTAAAATATGTTGTGAATCATAAGTCTTAAGAAAGTTTATGATAGAATCAACTAGGTTTTTCACATTAACCTTTGAGGTATAGGTGGATATGCTTTGTAGGGAGATGCAAATGTTAGAGAATTATACTTTGATGGGTTAACTTTGGGATTTATGGAAATAAAGTCTCTTCTAACCAAGCTTCTTTATGCTACCAGGAGGGGGGGCAAAGAAGATTTTTGCTCATATTTATCACTAAACTTTTCTACTTGCAATTCTCAATTTCGTAAAATCCTTTTAACTCGTTATGAGGAAGAGCCACCAAGTATTTGACACTTTCAATATAATTGTGATAATTTATGATTACTTTTGTAGGACTTAAACTTTTTATTTGCTTGTGATATTTTAGGATTTCTTTGGATGAATATAACAAAACCCAAATTTCAGGCTAGCACTAAAACCAGTAGGCTAGAACTTTTTTTAACAAGAATTACCTCGTTTCATTTGGGATCGACATTCTAGACTCTAAAATCCGATATTAATGATACGACACATGTACTTATGTAAGCCCCCTATGTTATAGCACCTGAGATTGGTATCAGTCTTCCGATAAAAAGTGCTTGTTTTCCCACCATATCTTGTTTCTTTTGAACCGAGGAAGAAATTTGAGACGTGGAGGGGGATGGGTGCTTGTGGTGAGGGCTCGCTAGTCGGCCTTCTCCATCTTCTCCCACTCTCCCATGTTTTCTTTCTTGACTCTGAGGAAGACCCGAAAAGTGGGCCAAATGGAGGTGGAGAGCCGAGGACATTCTAGTTGAGACAAGGCAAGACTTTCTTCCTCCCCCACTTTGTCCTTCTTTCCGTCATAGTGGGTGAAAAGCTAGAGTTCTTGGTGCCACTGGGCACCATAGTCAGCTTGATGGTTGTTGCCCCGTGGCACCTTAATCCTCCCCCACTTTGTCCTTCTTTCCGTCATAGTGGTTGAAAAGCTAGAGTTCTTGGTGCCGCTGGGCACCATAGTCAGCTTGATCGTTGTTGCCCCGTGGCACCTTAGCGAGTGTTTGGTCGTGAAGGGTTGTCGGGTAGCAACATCCCCTTCCTCTGTCGCTCCCTCAGCTTTAATTGTTCCTTGTAAAGAGCATGCGAGAGGAAGACGAGGGTGAGGAAGATGGGGTGCTTTGGAGCGAGGGAGAGAAATTGAGGGTGTGTTTCAACACAGATCCCCCAATTCTTTTGAGAGTGTATTCCTAGTCACAAGTTTTTAATTGTTTTACCTTTTGTGTTTGTTGTTACCTGAATGCTCTGTACCTTTTAACCAACATGAATAAAATCTATTACCTAATTGTGTTGTATCCGTTTGATGTCGAGTAGTTAGCCTTTTTGCACTCTGATCAATTTGTTGTTTTTTGTCCCTCACTTAAACAACCCGATCTTGTTGGCCGACAAAAACGATCGCCCAACTCATTTTTTGAGTTTCGAAAATCAACCTTTGCCACTCCACCGTACTGACCCCATTTTTTGACTGTCGGAGGGACCTGAGCAGCATTCAAACAGAATTAGTTAAACAATAATTTGTATTGCTTTGACTGAAGTAATACAATGGCAGCGACACTTCCTTTTACATATACATAAGATAATCATTTAAGGAAAAAAATTTCCTTAAATTGTCTCTACTCCAAGTTCGAGGAAGCTCCTTCCCGACATATGCTTTTAGCTTGTAAGCGCTCAATGAGATCCGCTGGTTGATTTCCTATGGGTTGTTGCAAGTCTGGTCCAGCTTGTTGATTGCTTGGCCCCGAGCATTTGAATCGACCTTCTTCAGAACCAAGTCTCCCAGAGAAAAAGTCTTTCTAGGACATGTCAGTTGAAATAGCGAGCGGTTTGTCTCCTGACTTCCTCTTGTCAAAGTGCAAAATTGGTTCAAGCCTCTTTTGCATGGTCGAGGGCTAACATTGCCCCCTCGATGTTAGCCTGCTGCCATTCGTCCAAATTGTCCCCTGAGAATGAAAATGTTGTAACGACCATTTAGCTATAGTGGTCGTATTCGATTCGTTGCAATGCTTCCATCACATGTGACAATACGGATGAGGTTTGTCTGATCAACGTCAAAGTGTCATTCAGATTGCCCATAGTACCGATGGCAATAGATCTGTTGAATTTCCTTTTACTCCTTCAACCTTCTTCCTTAATAGGTTTAGGATGAGTTTATTAGTCGCTTCGGTCTGCCCATTCGTGTGTGGGTGATGGACTGAAGAGAACTTCAAATTAATCCCTTGTTTGTTTAGAAGTCCTTCATATGTTATTTCGAGAACTATGTTTCATTATCGGTGATAATTACCGGCTGCAACTCATACCTGCAGATAAGATCTGTCTAAATAAGATTTTATAATGCCCTTGATCGATTCGGGTGAACATTTTTGCTTCGATCCATTTTAAAAAATAATCGACTGCCACCAACAAAAAACTTTTTGTTGACCCTTTAATGACAGGAAAGGACCGAGCATATCTAAACCCTATATGGTGAAAGGTCGGGGGCTAGAGATTGGCTGGAGCTTTTGAGCAAGCTGATGATGCAGGGGCGTGTATCTTTGACATTGCTCACATCTCCTAAAAAATTCTTTTGCATCTTTCAGATGGGTGGGCCAGAAGTACCCTTGTCGTTGCACCTAATAGGTTAACATTTTTTATCTAAAGCGACAACCGCACTCTCCTAAGTGCACATACTGGAGGACATACTGCACTTCATCTTCTCACAAGCACCTCAGATATACTTATGTAATCGATTACCTGAAGAGCTTTCCTTCGATCATCAAGTATAACATAGCCTTGATTTTAAAATGCCTTGGATCTTTAAAGACTTCTGATACTTTCCCAGCTTCTAGATAGAGGATGTACAGGTCCATCCAACTCTTTGTTCCTTCATATGAGATTTTCATCTCTTATGGTTCCTTGATTACATGTTGGGTAAGCCTCTGTGGGGTCCTACCCAGACTGATACGTTAGGATAGGATATCAGTGACATGATTCTCCTCTTTTCCCACATGCTTAATGCAGAAATTTTTTAATCTCCCAATCTCTTATTTCGCCTTACGGAGGAATTTGCCATCAACTCCTCCCCGGCCTTGAATTCTTCACTTATATGACTGACAACCAAAAAAGAGTCTGATTTCACAAGTATCTCCTGTGCGCTTATTTCATAGGACAGGCAAAGCCCAATGATCAATGCATCATACTCCGCCTGGTTATTTGTAACTTCAAACTCTACTGAATTTACTAGTAGACGTACTCCTCTGTGGGCAGCTCAGAGCCAGCCCCAGACTAGCGATCGCCTGTTTGGAGGCTCCGTCAACTTATAGGAGCCACATCCTGTCTTTGGGAAAATATTCTTCATTTGAATATCCTATCATGGAAAAAGCTGCCCGAAAGTCAGTAATCACCTAAGCTTTGATGGTCGTCCCGAGGTCGTACGTGATTAACTGAGCTCCACCTCCCACTTTAGCAGTCGACCTAAGTGCTTCAGCCTTGTGAGCACAAACTTTAAAGGATGATCTGTGATGACCCAAATTGGATGCAACTGAAAGTTCGGTCGTAGCCTGTGTGCAGAAATAATCAAAGCGAAGGTTTGTTTCTCCATAATCGGGTACCTAATTTCGGCTCCATAGAATATTCGATTCATGTAATATAATAGGAATTGCTTCCCCACATCTTCTTTAACTAGAACCAATCTTACAACTTCTCATTCTTTAAGGAAAAGTGATAGTTCTTCCGTTGAATTCAGGCTTTGGAGCAGTGGGGGTGATGCCATAGAATCCTTTAGACTTTTAAATGCTTCCTCGCATTCAGAAGTCCAATCAAAACGCTAATTTTTTCTAAGTGCCCTGAAGAGCGCTGCACATTTGTCACCCGATTTTGGGATGAAACGACTGGGTTCTGCGATTCAATGAGTCGATCTTTGTCTCTCTGGTCCTCTGAGAGGATGACATATCTAGGATTGCCTATACTTTTTTCTAGATTGGGCCTTAGTCCCTCGGGAGTCAGCAAGAAGCTAATGAACATGCCAGTCGACTCCCCGAAGGTGCATTTCCAAGGATTTAGTCTTATACCAAATTTTTTAAGAGTTTTGAAGGTTTCTATTAGTCTTCTATGTGTTGTTCAGTTGACTTACTTTTCACAAGGACACCATCCTCATAGAATTAAACTTTTCTCATTTTTTATTTGAAAGTATTACATCTATGAGGCATTGATAGATCGCCCCAGTATTCTTCAGCCCGAAGGGCATTACATTAAAATAAAAAAATTCCTTGCATGATAATGAAAGAGGCCTTCTCGGCATCGGCCATATGCATTCTTATCCAGTTGTAGCTGGAGAAGGCATCGAGGAAACTCATTACGGAGTACTTGACTGCGGTGTGCACCAAGGTGTCGATTCTTGGTAGCGGTTATGTGTATGCATTCTTATCCAGTTGTAGCTGGAGAAGGCATTGAGGAAACTCATTACGGAGTACTTGACCGCGGTGTGCACCAAGGTGTCGATTCTTGGTAGGGGTTATGTGTCATTTAGGCAAACGAAATTCAAATTGGTGAAGTCAACGCACATCCTCCATTTGTAGTTGAGCTTTCGAACCATTACTACATTTGAGAGCCAAGTCAGACATTGGACTTCCCGAATGTAGCTCGCCTCCTTCAAATTTTGGACTTTTGCTACTATTGGTTTGGTTGGTACTCGTGGTCGATTGAAGCTTTTGTTGTACTGATTGAGAAAATGGGTTGACGTTGAACTGATGACATGAAACGTCGATCGGGACTCCGTGCATCTCCACAGCTGTTTAGGCGAATACGTCTCGATGTTGGCGAAGGTTATCAATCAGCAAGTTCCTATGTCCTACATCAAAACTTTCATTAATTAGAGAAACATTACTAGGCTCTCCCTCATCGATGACAGGCACTCCAAGTACGACCTCGCTAATCTCAAGATCTCCTTCCCTCTATAGTTGAATGTCTAGCGATTCTCGATCGATTTTAGTGATTGCTCACATGTAACAATTCCTTGATTGCTCTAGGCTGCTTTGGATTGTGATTATCTCCCCGTCCCTAGTAAATTTCATGGCCACATGATATGTCATAACTATAACCCAATAGTTGTTCAACAGTAGCCGACCGAAGATGGTGTTCTACGTCGGAGAGGATTTCACTGTTTTGGGGAACTATTTTTCTTGCTCTCCCCACAAGAAGGCTAAGGCGTTTACCCCTAGAGCCTTCTTTTGCTTACTTGAGAATCTGAATAATGGACCGACTAGTGCCCTCAATCGGTTGGTCTTGAGCCCCATTTTATCGAACATCATTTTGAATAGAATGTTGACTGAATTATCGGTGTTGACAAGGATGCTCCCCACCTGGTAGTTGTTTATAAGCATCATGATAACAATCGCCTCGTTGTATGGGTTTCCCTTTGGGGGAGGAGATCTGCATCTGTGAAAATAATATGGGGGGTGAGTAGGAGTGTCATAGGTGACGGAACATACCTCTCTCGGTTAGAGTCTTATTAAGATAGACAGCCGGGGCAACCCTCCACCTCCATCGAAGATAGTTGTGATGATTCTAGCCAGGTGGATTTCACTCACCCGCACTGGTCCGTATGCGGGTTCCTCTGTCGGGGCCTTCCCCTGTCGTTGTGGTTGTATTCCAAACTCCAACTTTCCAACCCTGATGGCAACATTCCTCTATGTCGTGTCTGTGGTCTCGATGGTAGGAGCAATTTTTGTTTTGATTGTGTAATGTTGGTGTTGTCTTCCGTGGAGGGGCCTTCTTCAAATAGTCCTTATTTTGGATGGTCTAGAACAGTTCGGCCATTGACACGTTCAGGGGTGACTCTAGAACAGTTCGGCCATTGACACGTTCAGGGGTGTCAACTTGCATTTTTTTATATGCATGTGGTGTTCAGGGGTGACCACTCATAGTATTGAGTTGACTACTAGTCAGGATGTTTCGATCAACCCCTCGGCCCTCCCGAGATATAGAATTGTCAGTCTGCCGGCCTCCAGGAGCTCGATTTTCATTTGGCCTTTTTTCCTCATCCCGACCGGTGTTCGGACGTTCTCGGTTTCGATTCTGAGGGCTCCATGAGGTCCTCTTCGGCAGCAATGTCATTTGCTAATTCCAAGACCTTGCAAAGGTCCTTGGCTTGAGTAGGGTCAGGTCATACTTGAATTATTTGTTATGGATCCCTTGCTTCAGGCCGGTCAGAGCGGTGAGGGGCTCAAAGTTCTTTACCTCTAGCATTTCCTTTTAAAAACGGGCAATGTAAGCCCTTATGCTTTCATTCTCCTCTTTGGAAATGGGTGATGTAAGCTCTTAGGCTTCAGCTTCATTCTACCCTTACCTGATCTGAAGCAGGGCTATGATTTGTCCTCAATTTTTGCACATTAAAAAAGTGTGTCAGGAAGAACTTTCGAAATTCGAAGAAGGACAAGATGATCCCATCTAGTAGGTTGTTAAACCATCGGAGTGTGGCTTCTTTCAGCGTGGTCAGAAACATCTGACACTTCATGTCGTCATCGATTTGTATGACTTCTACCATTGAATCGAAAGAAGCTATGTGATCGGACGAGTCACTCTTCCCTTTATATGGAATGAAGTGAGGAATCCCGAGCTTCGTCAGGGGTATGCCTTCCAGGATTCATTGGGAGAAAGCGCTACCCATAGCTGATCGAGGAAATGTTCTTACCCTTTTCGCCCGATGTTGGATTGTCGACGTAGAGGAAACACTGTTTGTTGGTTGGGAACCCTCAGGTCCTTTAATTAGCTGGTTACTGGGCCAACCGTGAGGCGTTGGTGGATTGTCGAGGGAGCCTTCTAAGGGCTGGTTCCCCAAGACTCTCCCTGCGGGGGCGACGGTCGGGTGTTCTGCAGGGTCATGACTGCTCGAAGAGTCTCAAACTGGTTCATTATTTGTGCTCGCAATGCATGGACTTCTTTCTGTATGTCTCGACGCACTGTCTCTCTATTGAACTCCATGGGCATTATATCTCTCTGCAGGGATTCTCCTCCTTAGTTGACTCTGCTTCTCTTCTGAGGCATGCCAACGCTCACCGCACCAGCTTTTAGGATGGTTAATTCGGAATTATCCTTTAGAAATACATTCCTCGAGAGTTAGAACCGGGAGAATGAGAAGTGTAGAAAGGAAAAATGCTAGTGAATCATTAGTAGATAGATCAGGGAAAGAGTCCTCAGACCCGGGGTCCTTTGTTTATCGTTAAACCTCATATTTATAGGAGGTCTTCCTGTACAATTAAGGAAGGGAGAGAAAAATTATAGAAATTACAACTGTCAAAAAAGTTTGTTGTTCCCGAACAACTCGTTTTCGGCTCGTTCATTAAGTAAACGAGTCGAACACGAACAAGCTTTTAAAGCTCAAATTATAAACGAGCCGAACATGAACAATTATTTGTTCGGTTCTTATAAACGAGCCGAACATGAACAACTATTTGTTCGGTTCTGTTCGACTCATTTTAGCTCGAAATGAAAAAAGTTATATATAATTATTTATATAATAATATATTATATATGTTTATATCTAAATTTAATACATAACACCTTGTATGGTATCATGGTTAGTGGCTTCTTTTGCATACATTTGGTCCGGTTCGAATTCAACACTTTACATCTATTTTGAAAAAACCCAATTTCGAGTCGAACAAGAACACGAATATTTAAACTAACCCGAACACGAACACACTGTTCACAAAGCCAATTTCGAACTTGAGCCGATTTCGAACACAAGCAGTTTCGAACAAGTCGAACACGACCCAAGCCTGAGCTCGCTCAAGCTCGACTCGTTTACAACCCCAACAGAAATAGCCCTCAATGCAATCAATGTGTTGATTT
>NW_018164444.1:74568466-74569399 GCF_001263595.1 Phalaenopsis equestris
CACTAAATAAATATGTTTTTAAAATAAAAGCAAAAAGATAATAATAATAAAAAAAAAACAAAAAACAAAAACCAAATGTTATTTCAAACAAACCTTTAATGTTTGCCGGATCTACTATAAATATGGCATAAATCTCACTAGAAAGGCTCTCCCAAACATCCACTTAGTCTAACTTATAAATACATACTCATGCATATATTGACCCTTTTTCCTAACAGGATAATTGAGCCCTTGGTGTTTGGAGACTACCCCACGATTATGAAGAAAAATGCTGGATCCAGGCTTCCTTCTTTCACCCAAAAAGAGTCTGAACAAGTTAAGGGCTCGTTTGACTTCATTAGCCTGAATCATTACACATCTTCGTATGTTGCTGACAACTCTGAAATTTCCTATACTGACCTG
Source organism: Phalaenopsis equestris (assembly GCF_001263595.1). NCBI lineage: Eukaryota > Viridiplantae > Streptophyta > Magnoliopsida > Asparagales > Orchidaceae > Phalaenopsis > Phalaenopsis equestris. Next base: position 74,568,869 of record NW_018164444.1, read on the forward strand.
CGAGATTATAATAAGGACATGTTTGCCAAAACTAGAGGTTTGGTTCTCTTCCTTCTCTTCAAATTGGTCTATCCTTCCAATATAAAATACAGACCTGATAATTAATATAAAAAAGCTTTGTTTCAGGTTTTTTGAATGAAACATCAAGTCAGGTAGGTATAAAGCATTGTGTTGTGGTGGTTGGTGTTATGATTGGGATAAAATGCTTTTAATAATGTTATTTCAATTCTTGAAACAGGGTCCTCCAACTTGTATGCTCAATGATCCCTTGGGTTTTCAAAATATGTTGGAATACGTCAAAGAGAGATTTGCTAATCCTTTAGTTTACATTGAAGAAAATGGTTGGTATATAAAAAAACTATATTTTCTTTGTTGATGAACCTATAGAATGTCATAATGAAAATCACATACATCATTTGATATCTATTAGGCTATGGATTGGGAGCCAACAGAACGGTCAATGACACAGACAGGATTGAGTACTTGAGAGATTATATTGGAAGGATTCTTGATGCAATAAGGTATTTCTAT
>NW_018164444.1:74569499-74571494 GCF_001263595.1 Phalaenopsis equestris
TGATTTATGCGTTACCTACTCCTTCACGAAACCTCCTTTACAAAATCATGTGAAAATGGACGTCTTTTATGGTAATATTAACATTTTGAACGTGGTTGCGTAGTCCGTGTCACCATCTGCGTTCGTCAGAACAACTTTATCAACGATCCAACCAATTTAAGTTTGATTCATGCGTGACACAACGAATGTGATCTGTCGGTCTAATTCACGTGTGACAGGAGCAAAATGCTGACTAACCTTCACTAAAAAGGTGGTCAACAAGATCCCAATATGTCAAAGTATATCAGGGTCATAAGGGTGGAGGACAAATCGTCGTATCTCAAATGAGCGACAGCTCATCAGCAATCAGGTCGTTGAGATGATACCAACAAAGACAAAAGAAGCAAAAGGGCTCAATAGAGATAGTCAAAGGAGGGGAAGAGTAATCTCTAATAGTTAGAGGTAACCAGGTCATAGTACTCCATACCCGTCATTCTAAGCCACTAAGACCCCAAGTTTATCTGGTCGTGAAGGCAGTCAACCCAACATGTACTGAGATCCACGATCAACAATTCGTAAATTGTGTCGTCCACGGGGGATCCAGGTAGCCCTAAGATCAAACGAAGTAAGCTCTATTCTATGACTATCAACTAGAGCTCTAATAGGTGAGCCTTACACCTACCAAAGTGGCGATGACGCCTCTGGAAAGAGAGAGAAATTGAGGTTTAGCTACAAAGCTCGAAACACTTCGACAAAAAATCTTACACCTTGTATAAGTCGGGGAGCCTTCTAACAACCTGGGCACACTATACAACCTCCTATATTAAAAAAGTATACTAGACTAGTTAGGTTGAAGAAGCACAGAGGCTCATCCTCAGAACATGTAAATATGATGATGTTATCTAGAGCAGTCCTTAGTTATTGTGGAGGCCCTATTAAATATGATTGAGGAGATAATTCTGCATGCAACCCATTTTAAAACAAATTTGAATGGCATGAAAAAAATAAAAGACAAGTTTTGAAAGTCCTGAATATTTTAATCATAAAAATTTAATTATCTTAATCTTTTATTAGGATATTTTAGTATAAAATTTAATTTTATGGTCTTTAGTAAGCCTAGATTATAATTTTTTTGTAGAATCTCGGATGCACATAAATAAACAATAAAAAAACAATCCAGGCATGCAAGACCCACAAAAAGAAAGCACTCCAAAAAATATATAAAAAAATTTCATATGTCGCTAGTTTGGCAACATATTCCAGGAAAGCAGGAAAAGCGGTTGGATTTCACATATACATGTCAGGTCCTAAATGTATACACGAATGTAAAATTCAGATTTAAGGTACGGGACACGAGCTGCCGCTCCTGACTCCCGTCACGTGGATAGATGAGTCATCCACCTCAAAACTCGTGCTCATGCCTTATTTCTGATATAAACTCGGCATAAGAACTTTATCAAATATATATGAAAAAGAAGATAAAAGACTAGACTTGCAGAAAACAAGTGTTGGCGGGGAAAGTCATACAATGTAAAATAAGTCGTGTCTTATAATTGAGGGAGCTATCTACAAGCAAAGGATTAGAAATCATTACAAGATCCACCTTATTACAAGATCCACCTTTTATTGTACCTGTGTGTGTGCATGTGTATAGGCACAACACCTTGCAGAAGAACACCCAACTATACTACCATGCACAACAAGCATGCGGGGCCCAGGGAGGGTGTATTGTGGAGGTAGTGACCCAACAATGAGCGTGTCATGGAGGCAAGGGCCCGAGAAAAGTATGTGCGTGGAGGCAGGGACCTAAAGATGGGCGTGTCGTGGAGGCAGGGATTTGACAATTAGGTATGTCGCTGAGGCAATGACCCAAATAGGTACAACACAAGCAAATGATATTGATCACGCAAGCTAATACATAGAAGATGCAATGCATCATACAAGCAGGCAAGCACACACATGTACATGCAAAAAGCATGCACCATGCAAGAGGTGGGTCGATCAGGTCTAGAGAAC
>NW_018164444.1:74571697-74576255 GCF_001263595.1 Phalaenopsis equestris
AAGATTTCAACCGATTCGGGGCAGCCGACCGAGGCAAAGTGAGATGTCGACGGGTCAAGGCGACCGGTCGAATCAAAGTCAGGTGTTGCAGCCAATCGGGTCGGAGCTGTCGGTTGAGGCAAAGTGAGTTGCTTACCGGGTCGGGTCGGTCGGTTTAGGCAAAGTGAGATGCTTACCAGACCAGGGTGGTCGCTCAAGGTAAAGTAAAATGCCGACCGGGTTGGGGTTGGGTCGGGGCAGTTAGTCTAGGCAAAGTGAGATGTCGACGGGGCCAGGCTGGGGCGGGGCTGGCGGCCCAAATAAATTGAGAAGTGGACACGGCTGGTCAAGGCAAAGTAAGATGTCGACCAAACAAAGGCACCAGTTGAGGCAAAGTGAAGGGCAGCATGCTTCAAGCAAGATGCATTGTAATATGAGACAAACAAACACGCTTAATAGTGAACTGTGTTAGTGCCCTCACATAGAAATCGAGGGTTAACTCCTGGGTTTGTGGCACCACCACCTTCTGCATTGGTGAGGCATGTAGGGTGTTTCTCTCCGGGTGTCCAAGGAGAAAACTCTCCACGACGTCGCGAAATGAGCTAGCTACAATACTTTTCCCATTTTACGACTCCTCAGGGTTTCCCAAAGTAAGCTGGCTACAAAGCTTTTCTTGCTTTGCAAAATCAAACCACCCAATTTCTCCAAGGAAAATTGGGGAAGACAAAACAAGGGAAGAAATGGACTCCAAACCACCAGGACTTTGTTCTAGGGTTCTACGAGGGTGTTTGGCTACACACGGATATCCTTACCCTAGGTTCTCCTCTAGGGAAAACAACAATCGATCACATAGGTGTGTGGTCGTACCGACTAATGTGAGCCGACACAAGCACCCTATGTGGGTGATCGAACCCACCCGCCCATTGACCCAAAACTAGGGCTAGTTAAGGAGAAAAAGAGAGAGGGTCCAAGGAGGTTATACTGTTGTGTTGGTTGCTCGTCATCCTACGAAGTCCATGTTGGCATCAAATTTTGATGTCACATTTGTTGGATGTCCAATCGAGCGCATCAGAATCGTACTTTATGCAAATGAGTTACCCTTGTTGTGCAAGATATCCATTTCAGACCTTTCAGCGCGTGTTGAAGGGCACGTAGTCAGGGTCATCAGCTAGGCTTCAGCATACGCTTAGGCGAAAGTCAGTCAACATTTTGCACGTTAGATGATTTTGATCGAACCACCAAATGCAAATCATCGCATCACGCGCGAAGTTGACTCAAATTGGCCTAATGTCAGTGAAGTCATCCAAACAACCCCGAACGACGAAATTAACCACACTAGTGCATCCGGAATGTCAATTTTACCTAGGGGGCGTTAATTTTATCACGAGCTCTTGTACGTGCTAAAAAATGTACGGGAGATGTTTATTTGAATAATAATAATTATTATTATTATTCTTACGTTATAAAACACTCTCTCCCAGGTTCTCATGTGAAACTCTCATAGCCGACACCTGTTCGCGAACCCTAGCGCCGCAATCCGCTTCGGCCTTCCCTTCGCGCCGGAAGCTTGTCGCTGACCTTCTCCTCGTCGGCGAAATCCGCCACCAACGTCCTCTCAATGCCGAAGCCTCCTACCCGAGGGTTTCTTGCGCAAGGTTTTTGGTCGTTCTTCCCCTCTCGGCCAATCGCACGCGCGACCATCCTTTCTTGTCGACGATGCTTTGCCAGTCTTCTTCAGCGTTGACATTGAGTTCTCACCGACCCCAACCTCCTTCCAAGCCGACATCATTTTTGGCTCTTCCTTCTCTTGACCGGACACATGCCAACATCCTCCCTCTCAGCCTCGGTGAACTCCCTTGAGCAGTGCTCCTCGCAGCAAATGGAGATACACAACTCTCATTTTTCTTCTCTGTTTAAATTGCTCATATCCAAAACTTGGGAGACAAAAAGAATAAGGTAGATCCAGGTTAAATCTTGTTCTAAATCCTTTATTATATGGATAGTTTTGATTCATAAATACAATATGCTTTCATGATAAAGCTTTAATTCGGTGGGATTTCAAAGCATTGATGTTCAATCTAAATTGAAATTATTTTTTTGTGGGTTTGTCCCACTTTGTTTGAGCAAGTATGGATCTTTGTGACTTACATGCATAAAAAAATGTGGGTTATGTGGGTTTATATATCGAGTGCAAATCTTATGATATTTGAGTGCACTTGAGAAAATGTGTTAATGACTTGTGTTTCCTCTATTGTTGAGGGACAATGCAGATGAGTTCTTAGCATTGTATCCTCATACAAAAATCTTTGTGATTCATTGTGAGATAAATTTAAGCAAGCCTCGATTTGGGAAACTCCTCCCGTGAAGGTGTGTACGTGTCAGTCATATTTTCATATGATGCAATGTTTATTTTGGGTACTTTGCATACCTCATTGATTCCTTTCTTTGTCCTCCTTGGGTCTTTTTGTTATCTTATGCACGTAATGCAAGGTACATTGGAGCATAGATAAGACACAGATGACTCGATGTGTGGGCTCTCCTTCAAGCAAAGAGAATGTGTCCGCAACCGTCATGGTGGTGAGATCCCCTAAACTTCTAGTCAGCTTTAGAATTAGTGGTGTCTAGGTGTGTGGGTTCGATTGCCCACACGGGGTGAGTGCGTCGGCGTGGGTCGACGCTACTACATGACTACGTGATAGATCGTTGTTTTTCCTAGAGTTAGCCTTTAGTTTATGATTTCTTGTGCATAACCAAACATCCTCCGTAGAGTCGAGTGTCTTCCCTTTGTTGTGAGTCTTAGCACAAGTCATGATGGGTCAGAATCCCTCACTCCCCTTGCTTTGGGTTCCCCAGCTTTACTTGGAGAAGTTGGGAGGTCGGACTTGGAAAAGCGAGAGAAGCTTTGTAGCTGTCTCGCTTTGCAAAGTCTGAAGGAGTTCATAAAATAGGAAAAGCTTTGTGGCTAGCCCATTTTGTGCGCCGTGGAGAGTTTCCTCCGAGGGGAAGACTCCCCACATTTCCTCACCAAAGTTGGAGGCGACGATGCCGCAAATCCAACCGCGTTAACCCTAGGTCTCCCAAGTGAGGTCATTAGTATGAGCATTGCTCGCTATCATATGTGGTCATTGACATTTCATTGTTTGCATGTGCATGTCTTGCATGTTACATATTGTATGTCATATATCACACTTGCACTTGCACCTGCACCGGCACCACTTATGCCTCGATATGTTGTCCTGGACCGGTCGGCACCATTGGTTCCTCGGTCGGTTATCCCGAACCGGTCACATCACTTGTGCTTTAGTTGGTTACCCTGACCCGGTTGGCACAACACTTTGGTTTGATCGGATGTTCCATCCCAATCGACTGACCACTTGTTCATTTGCATGTTGTGTATGTGCATGTACCTGTTTGTCTGCATAATCAATATCATTTACTTTTGCTGCATTTCTTCAGGTCACTGTCTTACCGACATACCCTCTTTCCGGGTCGTTGCTGCCACGGTATGTTCATTTCTTCAGGTAACTACCTTACCAGCATACCTCTTTTTGAGTCGTTGCCGTCACGACATGCCCATCTTCAGGTCATTGCCTTATCGATATACTCTTTTTTCGGGCTCCTGCCACCATGACATGCCCATTCCTTCGGGTCACTACCTTACCGACATACCCTTTTTTCGGACCCCTGCTGCTATGACATATCCATTCTTATGAATCACCTCCTTCATGACATACTCTTTATCAATACTTATATGTTTTGATTTACTTGCATTTGCATTTGCATGTTTGCATTGATAGTGAGCTAGGCTTGTTAGGAGAGTGACCACCCGTGTCGTTCACGATTCCTTAACGAGCATTGCTTGCCGAGTCGATCCTTGTGAGCAATGCGAGTTAAGTCATCGAAATTGACATGAGTATGGCTGTGTTAAAGATCTAATAGATCTAACTCGTGTCACCACTCTTCCTGACACCCTTTAGATCCTTTGAATCTTTAAGATGGGGTCGGTATGACAAGCCCGTCAAAGTCATATTATACCTAGACTTACCCCGCACTTAGATACTAGGTTGACGCACTTTTCGTTAGATGGTGTGTTATGCTAGATAGTTTTTTTTTTATGTCTGGTTATTATTCTTTGATGGATTGGTTGCCCTAACCAACATCTCTCTTTTTTATTTGCTTGTGGTGTGACTGCATGTTGCATATGTATGGTAGTGTGCTATGACGCTTTTCTGCAGGGAGTCATGCGTATTGTCGGCACTATTTTTGGTGTGGGGTTTGTCCGTAAGAAGCTGTCGGTCATCAGAATTGAAATCCCGTTGCCCGCTTCGGAAGGACGTTTAAAAAATTGGGTTTTGAAAAAAATGAAGTCAAACTGACCCCATAATTTTCATAATTTAAATGAAAGAGCGTTTTACCTCAAATCCTGTATCTATCTCGAAGGATGAACACAAAAATTGAGGATGAGGCTCGATCAAATAAACTAAAGAAAGTTATGACATCCGTTTGGTCTACGAAACCAATGTATTGGCCGACAAGCTCCCCTATTTAATATAAGAAATTAAATAGGGTTTATATTATG
>NW_018164444.1:74576833-74577480 GCF_001263595.1 Phalaenopsis equestris
GTTGTAGCAGAGTTCAAGTTTTCTGGGTCATTTGGTTATAATGTCAAATCAAGTGACCCTATGGTTAAAGTTCTTTAAATTTTATTATGGGCATATTAAAGTTGATTAAAGCGACACCGGTCAAGATCCCACAGTTCCATCGTCCCGACACCACTATTTTTTATTAGAATCACTTAGTCTAAATGAATTTACTAAACTCAACTTAATGAGTTCCATAATTTCATTTAGACCGTGGAAAACCTCGTTAGCAACCGTAGGTTATCTCCTCCGAGGGGTTCCCGATCTTCCGATAGAAACATTTTTAATTTAGTTGAAGTTGTGATTTTTTTGTGATATTTGTGATTAAATTTTGAGTTGTTTTATATTTTGAATGTTGTGGTGGTGAATTTTATCTTGGTTGATTTTAGTTTTGGTTTTGGGTATGTGGCTATCCTAATGGTTTTAGTTTTCATGCAGGGTGACATCGTTGTTTAACATGCAAATTTGCAGGTATAAAAGTACAGTATGAAAGTACAAGAAGAATAACGCTAAAAACTGTAAAAGTGTACCTGGCGAGTCTTCTCGTTCCACCACCTGAAACTCAAAATGCATGTCAGAGCATTTATGTATATAGAGCTGGAAAAGTAAAGTTTTGGAAACCTTCCTAA
>NW_018164444.1:74583431-74588941 GCF_001263595.1 Phalaenopsis equestris
GTGTTGGGTCGACTACCTTCACGACCAGGTAGACTTAGTGTCCTAGTAGCTGTGGATGACGGGTCCGTGGTACCCCGACCCAGTTACCTCTACCTTCCTTTTAATTGAGCCCCTTTAAGCCCTATCACTCCTTGACTTCATTGATATCACCTTGACGACCCGATACTGATGAGTTGTCGCTCATTTGGATATGACGATTTGTTCTCGCCCTTATGGCTCGGACGTGCTTTGACATGTTGGGATATCCCCGTTAAGATGATTTAGGTTATTATGTGGTTCTCGTGTGTTGATTAGCCGCTATCCATTTGGGATGTGAGAGAATCACTCTCTGCCCGATTGCCTAGCGTGAGCTTTGAAGCATCAGGACTGTTACCACATGGAATAACCTTCCTTTGATTACTTATACCCTATGTTTATGATAATATGAAACGAAACTCCTTTTATCGAGAGTATTCTTGTGTATCCCCCGAGATGTAATTAACTTGTAGGAATACGTTCCTTTGGGAGTGCTCTTAACCCCATAACAGGTATATACACCTGACTTTCTGGTTATGGGTAGTCTACATAGATACTCTTTCACGAATATTGGTTTGAGATGCCTCCACCTGATCTTGTTTGGGCGGACATACTTGGTCTATCCTTGCGAGGTTTATCACACGTAAACTTTCCACGTTTTAATTTTTCTCTTGTTTGTCTCTTTGTCGTATGTCACTTCTTATTCGGTTCCTCTCCTCTTCGAATCACTGATTTGATTTGGGAGGGAGATTTATTCGAATAAGGGAAGTATACGACGATCGATAAACTGACAACTCCTTTTAAAATAAAAAAGAAAAAAAATGAATGAAAATAGCCCAGGAATAAGCTCTTCTTGCAAAGAGAGAAGATGTCAACGCCTCTTCAAACTTTAGTACCTTCGTTGTCCATCGATGGTTAAATACTTCGACAAAGTTTTTATTTACTAGGAAGTGAGGAATTATGAGGTGGAGGAGTAGCTTTTTGGCGGCACACAAAAAGAATTCAAGAGGGAGAGGTTTAAGCTATGCCATTCTTTATGCGTGCGAAGGAAGCGAAGGACGGTTGTGGAGTGCTGACGGGTGGTCTGCGCGTTGGAAAAGGCTATGCTAACGGGAGAGGAAGCCGAAGAGAGGGTTTTGGTTGCAAAGAAAGTAGGGAAGAGAGAAGACTGTGACTGAGCGTGAGAGGGAGCTAGGTTCGATGAGAGCTCGACGCCAGCGTGGAAGGAGGTCAGCTACACGTCGCTAGTGAGAAAGGGAGGTCGCACGTGCGGCTAGCTAAGGGGAAGAGCGACCTGATGGTTGCGCGAGAAATGCTCGAGTAGGAGGCGCTGGTGCGGAAGAGGCTTCGACGACTGAGGAGGTCGCCGATGAGTAGCGCCGACCTATGGGTCTCGAGCGCGAGCGAGGGCTTCGAGAGGACAGCGCGATGAAGGAGCTAGGGCTTTGCGAGGTTCCGACTGTGGGGTAGGGAAATGTGTGCGTAAGGTTTAACTAGGATTTGTTCATATATAATAATAATTATTATTATTATATTTATTAAAATAAGCACTGATTCACACATTGTTGGCATGCATGCGACACCTTAGTGAAATGGGTGTCCTTTCTTTGTAAAATCGATGCGCTCAGACAATCTGTTTCATCATATAGACTACTTTGTCGCCTATTGAGCCGATTTAAGCCTGTTCTTGTGCGTGACGCGACAAATAAGATATTTTGGCCCGATCGAAGTTATCCAACTTATAAACATGTCGACCGAACTTTGCCTGAGTAATGATTGAAGCCTAACAGAACAATCTCAGCAATGTGCCCCTCAACACACGCTGAAAGGTCTGAAATAGATGTCTTGCGCTATGAGACTCAACGCATGTATGAGCAATGTTCCATAGCGCTTGAGCAGACATCCCACATTTACAACATCAAAAATTGATGCCAGCATAGGATTTAATAAATCCACTTGGAAGAAGGATTTACAAGATTCAGAGAAGCTAAAGCACGAGAAAACGAGGGGAGGAAGTGGGAGAAAGATGAGGTTTACTCAACGGTTTCTGGTATGAGCGGAAGGGAAGGAAGAGAAAGATAAAAGTTTTTGAGGTCTTCGTGCGTTGGATCCCGTCGTTGCCTTCCCGCTAGCTGTAACAGCGGACCGTATAAAGGAATGGTTTTAGGTGAAACCTGTACAGAGGTGAGGGTCGTTGACAATGGTTTAGGGTGGGATAGATGGAGTGGGAGTGGGAGATGGTTTTGTGGGTTTAATTATTTTTCAAGTTAATTTAATTGATTAATAATTAATAATAAATTTATATGTAACTATTAATTAATTAATTACAAGTAATTTATAAATTAAATTTTATCTGTTTTATTATTAATTAATCTACTAAATAATTAATCAAATATTAATTAATGAATGATAAAATATAAATCAATAATTATTTAATTATTGATTATAATATTTATAAATAAAAAAATCAATTTAAATAAAATTTAACAATTATATCATTAACATGTACTTTAAAGTTTTTTACTTCTAAAAATATTTATAAATCATACAATAATTTCTTAAAGCATGTTTCTGATGTTTGAGATTTGTATTTTTGGTTGAGTCATACTCCTAAGACTTTCAACCATCTAAATTCTATGCAAATCTATTAAAAGTTGTTAATAAGTTTCTCAGGGTTTATCAAGTGATGCATAATATTGTAAGGTTATTATATAAAAAGAGATATTGGTGTAATGAGATATGATCAAAGATAAAAAAGAAAATATAAGAATGAAGTAAATAAGAAAACGAATCCGAATTCTAAGTAAATAACGTCAAATATCCACTTCCTATAGCCTAAGCAATAGCTCAAGAAAGTACCCAATTGAGAGCCCGCTCAAAACTCATAATAAGTCACACTCAAAACTCATAATAAGTCATATGAAGAAGAAATATTTGAATTTTTTTTATTTATATTTCAATTTCTATTTCTATAATGTTTGAACTTTCAAACTTATAAACTTTGGGTGGTCATAAAAAAGTAATAGATTAAGAAGATGGTTAACACTTCCCTCCATTAATGATCACCTATCATTCCCTTCAAAATTTTCACATTTTATTAATTTTTTATTATTATTGTGAACCCTATAAATATGATTGATATGTAATGATTTTTAATAAATTATTGAATAAATCATTTGAGTGTGTTGAGATTAGGTAATAAATTGAACTTTCTCTTTTGATGATCATTACTTTGTGGCTTAGGAACTTTCTCTTTTGATGATCATTACTTTGTGGCTTCAAGTGTTGTTTTTTGTGTGTGTTGAGATTAGGTATTTATCTTTATTTTTCTTTTAAATTAATCATTATCTCTCTGTAACACTTTACTCTAAAATTTTCACCACACCTCATGCACGTCCAAAGCATCTCTTAATATCACTAACCAATAACCGAAGTCTCAAGGCCATTTTAAACCCCTCTTCATAGCCCTCCACCAAGTTATAGCATATTAAGATATAATCTTATCCTCTAACCTCCAACATCATTGTAAACATGCCCAGAAATACTCATCCACTCTTTATCATATGCACACATCTTAAATTAACCACTACTAATAATTTTCAGCTATTACTCAATCTAAAAACTCTTTTCTGAAAGAGATATTTTAAATCAGACCAACAAGCATAAAATAGACTAGCATTTGTATTTCAACCACTATTTCATTCGAAACTCTTAAAAAGTCTTTCAAAATCTACAAAACAAATATTTAGACCTAACTCCAAACATTCATGACATTTTTTTAGTATTTTATTTCATCAAAAAATTCCTCACCTTATCATATTTTGTATCGAAGCGAATCTGGTAAAGAGTAATGTAACAATGAGATATTTTAAGGAAGATGTTCCCTTTTGGTGTGCTTAATGACTCAATTAAAATTATGATTATAATAAATTTCACCACTATTAATAAATTATGTATTATATTTTAGTGAGGATTCATTTGCATGCATATGAATATAATATTCATTTGCAAGTAAGAGCATTTATTTTTTTAAATTCCCATTTTGCATGCATAACAATATAAGGTTTTTCATATGAATGAATAATGTATTTTGTTTAGAGGAGAATTAAGCGACTCAATGATATATGATAAAAAATAAAGAATAAACTACAAGAGTTAAGTGGAGGCTAAAACACATTCAATCTCTCAAACAAATTAAACCAAAAGTCTACCTACAAGGGCCTAAGCATTAACACAATAAACTGCCCATTTAAGAATTTGTTCAAGGCCCATCACATTAGCCGTATCAATAAAAATTAATTGAATCTATATTTTATTATATATATTTTAATTCAATTCCTGAAAAGTTTAAATTAAATTTGGGTCGGAAAAATTGAGATGATAAGTGAAATTTATATTAACAAATGACTTAAATTTGAAAAACTAAAAATTGAGATAAGAAAAAAAATTGAATTTAACAAAAAATATAAATGTATTTTTTATTTAATCAAATTGAATTTATATTATATCATAATTTTAAATTAAATCCAAATACAGAAAAATTTTAGGCAAAAAGTGCGACAAACTAGAATTGGGGGAGAAGAATAAAATGCAAATTGATGCTTTATCTTTAGGGCATTTACAGGCATATCACCTTGTGCTTATGTATTCACATATCTGACACTAACAATTTATTTTTAACATTATTATCACCCTAAATTTCACGTCACATAAAAAAATATAACTATTTTAACTTTTAAGTACATCTCCTAGTATAAATAGAATTACTAAGCAACGCTTTTCAAAAATAATAAAAAAAAAAGGCGAGAATTTTTTTTTTGTCTGGACAACAAAAATAATCCAACTGAGTCGAGTTTTAATTCAACTGAGTTGAATTAGCACATGTAGGGTGGACGACGTAAGTCCCCTATGTCCTGAGTTCGAATCCAACTGAGTCGAGTTTGAATTCAACTGAGTTGAATTAGCACATGTAGGGTGGACAAATATAAATATTGATACATTACCAATAAATTCTCATCATCTGATACGAAACACAAGGCATGAAACGGATTTCGAGATAATATTTTAAACAAAAAATGTTCAAATCTTGATAAAAAATTATTCTGAGCTTCAATTTTAGCAAACTTATATTCAAACTAACAGACTCGACGAGACAGACCGAATGATATGAATATTGGTCAAATCTGAGTCAAATCAAGCTTAGATCAAGTCATTAAATCTCTCTTGAAAGTTTTTGAGACATATTTAGAAGGTTAACAAACGTTGAATCTAGCAAGTCAATTGTCGAATTGAGCTTTTCGATAAGACCAATCCAACGAGGCCAAATTTGCTTAATTCGACATCGTAAAAGCACTTAGATGTCCATCAATTGTCATCTGAATGAAGGAAGCTTCCTGGACCTCTGAGTGCCTTTAAATTGGTTCATATTCCTACGATAATTACACCCAGAATGTTATAAATATAACCCAACCTCTTTCATGAGAGGAGGGAGGGGG
>NW_018164444.1:74589118-74595223 GCF_001263595.1 Phalaenopsis equestris
GGGGTGGAGTATGAGGCTCGAAAGATAAATTAAAGTTTTGATAAAGAGATGAAGTCCAAAACCATTCATGTCATCGTTGATCGCCGCCAAAAGCCGTCGGCCACCGCCAACCGTCGTTGACTGCCACCGATCATTGTAGACACTCGGGGATTGCCGCCGTCCTCTACCGACCACCATTGACAAGCACCGATTGTTGTCAAACATTACCGTTGTCGTCAAACATCAACAACCGTCGTCGACCATCACCGTCGACCACCACCGATCGTCATTGAACACCATCTATCACCGTCGACCACCACCGATCGAACACTGTTAATCGACTTTGTAATTTCAAAAATATGGTAACTATTTTTCGTCTATGTGACGAGGAGACTCTACAATCATCAACAAATAGTGGATTTTTACAGCTGGGTTGGGCCCTGTGACTTTTTTCCCTTTTATGAGTTTTCTACGTAAAAACTTCTGTTGTTATTACTGGTTGCTTTATTTCACGTGAGTGTGCGTTAAATTCTCGTGCAACGCTAAGACGATACTCTATTACTCTACCGCCGTGAATTTTCTAGCACGCGTCAGCTTGGCGTCGTCTGTGGGAAATATAACATTTTCATCACTAAAATACTTGTAAGAATTGTTGCATGACCATGAGACACAACACTTGCAACACATATCATATGGATCCAACACCCATTTTTCCAGAAAATAGTCACGGAACTGAGGTCATCGAACCTCAGCATCCTCGTACTTCAGAAGGCATTACCCTGCTAAAGTGGGTGTTTTAGGTCATTCTCTGAAAGATCGAGTACGTAACATGAAGGAGTCTCAACATGAGATTTTTCATCTCCTACGCGGGAGTGACAACCGCAACCCAAAAGAACTTAATTACCACTGGTTCAACACTGAACAGGAAATGCCCCACTCACCAGCAAGTACGTAACATGAAGGAGTCTCAACATGAGAATTTTCATCTCCTACGCGGGGAGTGACAACCGCAACCCAAAACAACTTAATTACCACTAGTTCAACACTGAACAGGAAATGCCCCACTCACCAGCTATAAAGGCAACCAAGAACTGGTATAAAGGCTAAAAGAGATATCGCCACTATAGAAGCATGAAATTCTCTCCTCAAAGCGCGACAGAAAAAATCTAGCATTTTTTCATCTCCGCCAAAATGTGTAGCAGCAACAAGCAAGAAGATCCCTTTGCTCGCCTGCTTTGTAGGATGAATATGATTTTCCTCTTCATCACAATGAGAAAGAAGATCTCATTGCTCGCATATTACGTAGGGCAAGGACGACTTTCCTATTCGCCATAACAAGAAATAAGATCACATCGCTAGTCTGCTACATAGGACAGGGACAACTTTCTTATTCATAACAACGAGAAAAAAGATCCCACTGTTAATGTGTTACACAGGACAAGGATCATTTCATCTGTGTCATAACTCTTCACCGCAACTCTTCGCTGCAACAAAAAAGAATATCTTGTTGCTCTTGAGCTACGCTGGACGGGGACAACTTTTCTTTTCACCGCAACGAAGGATAAATTTCTTCTTCGAGAAAATCTCGCTAGAAAAAGACTTTTCTCCGCTATTTTTCTCTCTTTCTCCTTATCCTTCTCATCAGTGATGATTCTCCCTCTCATCCATGACCTCTATTTAAAAGTTTGAGATGAGATATAACATTAATTCCTATGTCAATTGGTCTTCCACCTTCCAAAATTTGGCCTTTCAGCTTCTAATTTTATTATATATCTAACCTTCCACCTTCCGACTTTTGGCCTTCCGTCGTCTCACCTTTGGTCTTCCACGTTCCAACTTTTAGCCTTTCACATTCTAAATTCATTAAAAAAAATAATGGATATATACATGAAAAAAAAGGTTTCACATTTTAATATTTTCGGACGATGATGATGGTCTCGCCCGAAACTAGGGGCAACTGATACGTCATAAATAAATTCTCATCATTCGACATGAATCTCGAGGCATAACATGAATTTCAAGACAATATTTTGAGTAAGAAATGCTTAAATCTTGATAGAAAGTCATCCATAACTTTGATTTCAGAAAATTATAGTCAAGTTGGCCGGCTCGACGAGACAG
Source organism: Phalaenopsis equestris (assembly GCF_001263595.1). Classification (NCBI taxonomy): domain Eukaryota; kingdom Viridiplantae; phylum Streptophyta; class Magnoliopsida; order Asparagales; family Orchidaceae; genus Phalaenopsis; species Phalaenopsis equestris. The sequence goes on from NW_018164444.1 coordinate 74,591,219, forward strand.
ACCGAATGATATCAAAATTTGTCCAATATGAGTCAAATCAAGCTCAGATCGAGTCATTGAACCACTCTTAAAAATTTTCGGACATATTTAGAAAGTTCAACAAATCTTGAATCTAGCAAACATACACACGAATCGAGTGTCTCAACAAGACGAATCTAACGAGCTCAATATTGTTCAAACTGCAATTTCTATAAAATGTCGTCTGATTAAAGGAAGATCTTCGGACCATCTGATCAAAGTGGTTCATATTCTTGCATTAATTGCACATAAAACACTATAAATAAAGTGTCACCCTCTCATGAAGGGGGAGCTTAAGGCTTGAGAGAGAACTTGAAACTTTGAGAAGGAGTTGAAGTCCAACAATATCCATGTCATCGTCGATTACCGTCGGTTGTCGTCAACCACCGGCAATTGCTGTCGACCACCGACAACCGTTGTGGACCACCGCCGACTGTTGTGGACCACCTCTGACCGCCGCTGACAACCATCGACCGTTGTAGACACCCGTTGATTGTCATCGACCATTGTCAACCGCTATTGACAACCATTGATCGTCGTCGAGCACTATCGTCACCGTCAACCGCCCCTGACTGCCGTCGAACACCATAAATCACCTTTGACCACCACCGATCGGATGTCGTCAGCCGACGTTGTATTTTGGAAAATATGGCAACCCTTTCCAGTCTGTGAGACAATGAGTCTCTATAATCATCAACCAATAGTAACTTTTTATTACTGTGCCAGACCCTTTAGTTTTTTCTCTATATGAGTTTTCAAAGTAAAAATTTATGGTGTCATTACTGGATGTTTTCTTTCACTTGAGTGTGGACTGAATTCTCATGCAATGCTAGGATGATAATTCATTACTCTACCACCACGAATTTTCTAGCATGCATCATGCATGTAAATTTCTAGATTTTTAACAACAATGACAATAGATTTGAGTAAGGGAGAATTCACGTTAATATAACTATTAATCCCAGCATAGGTCAGTTTAGATCCATTAGCTGTCAATTGGTTAATAGCAAGAGGGATGCCAATTTAGCTTGTAGTTTAGAAATATCATTTTTTTAAGACAAGAAGAGATAAGATAAGAAATTTTACCCAAATCAAAATATCTTTAAATTTCTCTTCATCTGGTCTAAAATCATGATTCAATTTCTTAAAGAAAAATAGTTTGACACCAAATGAACCAAAGAGCACCCGAAAGCACCATCTCATAATCCTCCATACAATTAAACTTAAAAAGAAAGAAACTATCACAAAAGGAAAAGAAGCTCCACCGAGCATTTGAGTTTCTAGATTTTACCTAATATCTTGAAGAAGATGGTCATAAAAAGGTCTTCTACCTAAAGCATAGCCCACCAACACAATATCCCATTTCTTTGATTCTTCTTCAACATCAACACATATAAAAATTACTTTCTCATCTGCACAAGACACAAAATAAAGATTAAAATCTGAAGAAGTCGAAGGAGTAGAAGATATTAGTCCTTCAGTTAAACACTTGTCTGACTCCCAAGAAAAGAGTGAGAAGGAGAAGGGCAAAGAGGGCGGAATGAAGAAGGATCCATGGAGAAAAGATTCCTTTCCCAACATTTTTTTGGGGGCAATTTAGGGTTATGCGTTTGAATACCACCCAAAACTTGTTATTTACAAATCAATCACCATCTTTCATCCATTTTTCAAATTCTCACTCAAATATAAAAATTCATGGTAAAATTTTTATCAAATTCTAAATAGTTTGATGATAACACACGTAAATACATCGATTCTGTTGTTCAAAAAAAACTATCCATCTGATTAATTTATAAGCATCAATGATTCCGATTGTTTTTATGTAACTATCCCCCATTTTTTTATTATTACGGAAGAACCACTTTATCATAATGGACCCCACCCTCTCATCTCATTTAATATATATCATTAGGGGGACATAGAGACCCCCTTCCCTCTCTCCCTTTCTCCAACGCCCAAAACGAGCACACCAAAGATGTTTTTCAATGTGTTAGTATCTTAGGCCCCGTTTGGGGCAGCTTATTTGGTGCAATACTGTTTTGAAAATGCACTTGATCAGTTTGGGTAAACCGCATTTTGACAGTTTATGCATTTTCAAAACGCTGAAAATAGCGTTTTCACGCAGCATTTATCTAGGTGCGGTGTGAGTTTTCTGGCTGCAGTCTGATTTTTTTAAGAAAATAAAAATTTGTAATAGCCATTGTACCTAACTTATAACATATTATACAATAAATTACAGCTGGACTAAATAAACTCTTAATAATGAATAGTGATGCAAACAAAAAATACTCTTGACTGCAAAATAAAAATTAGAAAAAAATTATTATACATAATATAAATAAATATAATTCCTACCGGCCCTACACGTGCTGATTTGAAGCTTCATTTCAGTAACTTTAATGAGTCATTGATTGAAATGACCTCTGCTGCATTATGCTAGCGGGACCACCTAGCCACCCACTTTACTTGGCTACTGCCTGCTGGTCTTACCTACCAGCAAAACCACCGGTCCTACCTGCCAGTCTTGGGACTCAAATTCTTAAGAAATTTAGCACCAGTGTTAGGAAACAAATTATATTTATGTACAAATCTAGCACCTCTATTTCATCCAAAATTTTAAATTTCTCACTCAAATATTAAAATTATTCATAACATCTGAATCAATTTGATCGTGACACACGTAAATATATCGATTCAATAGTTCAAAAATATCACATGAATGCTTGATTTTATATAAAAATAATAATATTTCAAGTGCTATGCATATTATTATCTTTAATGAATATTTACATATCTAACGCGTAAACTTTAGTTTTGACATGCATATGCTTTTTTTTTGCATGAAAAGATTACATCCAAATCTCATTTGCTAAGATACCTCCCTTACTACAATTTTTAAATAGTTTATTTAAAATCACATCAATCTAATTATAATTTCTTTCCATTTTAACTAAAATTAAAGTATATTTAAAAAAAATTATAAATGTAATTAGCCCAAAAATATTATTCTTTAATAAATGCACACCATTGCTTTTCTCGTGAATGACACATTTTGAAGAGCGATTATTATGTAAGGACACCGCAACACCGCACGTAAATTTGAGTACGGTGTCTGATAAGAACCACTGAAATACATTTTTTTTTTATTGTTAAAGCTGGTCTGTTCTAATTCTTTCACGGGCCTAATTCGACACCGTACCGTACGAAATAATTTTCCCATTTTAAGGGACCTCTAGAGAACAAAAAAACAAAACCATACATAACATAACAAAAAAAAGTTAGCAGAAGAGTTCACAGGGACACAACCAAACCACGGTCATCGTCTCCGGACCACTGGTAAAAATATCACATGAGTGCTTGATTTTATATAAAAAAAATAATATTTCAACTGCTATGCATATTGTTATCTTTAATGAATATTTACATATCTAACACGTAAACATTAGTTTTGACATGCATATGCTTTTTTTTTTGCATGAAAAGATTACATCCAAATCTCATTTGCTAAGATACCTCCCTTACTACAATTTTTAAATAGTTTATTTAAAATCACATCAATCTAATTATAATTTCTTTCCATTTTAACTAAAATTAAAGTATATTTAAAAACTTATAAATGCAATTAACCCAAAAATATTATTCTTTAATAAATGCACACCATTGATTTTCTCGTGAATGACACATTTTGAAGAGCGATTATTGTGTAAGGACACCGCAATACCGCACATAAATTTGAGTATTGCACATAAATTTGAGTACGGTGTCTGATAAGAACCACTGAAATACATTTTTTTTTTATTGTTAAAGCTGGTCTGTTCTAATTCTTTCACGGGCCTAATTCGACACCGTACCGTACGAAATAATTTTTCCATTTTAAAGGACCTCTAGAGAACAAAAAAACAAAACGATACATAACATAACAAAAAAGGTTAGCAGAAGAGTTCATAGGGATACAACCAAACCACGGTCATCGTCTCCGGACCACTG
>NW_018164444.1:74595323-74607385 GCF_001263595.1 Phalaenopsis equestris
TCGTGTTATCATCGCTAACCGTTCAATTACTTTGAGATTTGTGCCAATAATATTAATGTGTGTGTCATATTAAAATCACACATCTCTCTCTTACATTTGCTAAAAAAAAAAAACATTTTATTATATAGACATATTTCTGAAATATTTACTTAATGACTAAAATTATTATAAAATATTCTTTAGCTCTCAATGCCTCATCTCTCTCATTTATTACTATATATTTGTAATACAGATGCTAACGCTATCACTAATTTTATTTCATGCAAAGTTCAAACATTGCTTAGCCGAGATCAAATCTTTGGTCATCGAATCTTTATTGGTATTTGGCGTTATCACGTCTCACTCAAATGCATGTCTGCACCCAAAACAAAGGAAGACAACTGGAAGCCATTATTGTAGGTGCTACATGACTTCACATATGATATTAAGAAGCTATTAATGAAATTTTTACATATATACCACACAGTTTTTTTGTATTGGCATAGATAAGATCTAAAGGTGAATTTACACTTATAACCTTTGGTTTCGTTAACATATGCATGAAAAGCGAAAGGTGTGCTTCAATTAAAAAAAATTTTGAAATAGTAATATTTTTTGTTTGTATGTATGAATGTTTAAATGTTAAATATATCGACATAAATTTGTGTGTGTATGTCAAAAATATGACTACACGAATCTCAAGGAAGTTCGACCGGTGTTGCTTAATAGATATCAATGGACTGTATCGAGACAACCAAAAGATGGAGGCGTCGAGCGTTGTTTCATTCGGCTAAAACTCTGCGTCGATCGAACGGAAGCACAACCATATGAAAGAACATGAAGCACTTGATATGAGGGAATATTATTTATAATCAGCTTCCTCAACTGATTCTAGAATTTTTCACAATGATGGCCAAAGGGCAACCCATTGAATATATGTATAATCATTTGTGAAGGCCCGTTGTCCGAAGGAGAGCTGGCTATCAGATTATAGTGATACACACCTTTGTTGATGGTCTAAGTTCACCCCGACAACGAAATGACATCTATTGAGGATTTTCTCGAGAATACAGGTTGAAGACCTTCCAACCCGCCAAAGACCTTACAGTTGATTGAAAAATTTTAAGCTGACGAAACGTCTATGAACGACTGAATGGTAATGTCAGCGAGACATTAAATATCCCTCTTCAAGCAGTTATGAATATGATACGGTGTCAATGTCAATTAGTGAAAGTTGAAGGTCCCAGAGTTAGTTACTAATTGTGTAATAATTACTTGTAGCATACATGTTTTAATCCATATTAAAACATGGACAAATATGTAACTCAACTAGATCCCCTATGATATTAAATAGGGGGTCATTTCTTCAAGAAAAAAACTACTAAACTTATTCTTTAAGGACTCGTGTTACTGTGCACTCTCTCTCTCTCCCTCTCTCTCTCTATTATGTTTCACTCATATGTCCAACGCTATATTCATTGGGTGTGATCCACATGACATTTCTGCTCAAAATCTTAAAAGGTGTAGTGAGTGTGGAATTACACCGTCAAGGGAGAGATATGCCACGACGAAGGAACTTATTTGGAAGAAACCTCGAACATGGATTTTGTCCGAGAATTTGTGCAACAACAAATTCAAGAACTCAGAAACCAAATGACGTGACAAATAGTGGAACTGATCCACGCTATAGTTGAGGGGAAAGCACAAGCTCTTTAAGAACCAAACTCTCGAGAACCTGAACTCCAAGGTCACCGGACAAAGGATTGACGTCCATGGCTTCGTGACTGTCTCCTAGAATGGTAGGTGTTAGAGCTGGATACTTTATTGTTGTGAGTATTGCATCGAGTGCCCATTCAACAAGTTTTGTAAATTCTTCAATTGTGGGATTGATTGCTCCCATAAATGGTGTCTAAATGATGTGTGCTAGAGAATTCGCATCCTTAGAGATAAAAATGAGAGGTAGATACTCCATAAATTTTTATGTGCAAAACCCAGAAGGGAAAAAACATAGAGCTTGTCCTAGTCAAAAACAATCCACCATAGCTTCATGAGTACATGTACAAGTCATTTTCCTACGACTGACGGGAAAGAGCACAAAAAATACTTTAAACAAACTCTGTTTATGAAAAAATTAAACTAAAGATTAAAAAATACTTTAAACAAACTCTGTTTATGAAAAAATTAAACTAAAGATTAAAAAATACTTTAAACAAACTCTGTTTATGAAAAAATTAAACTAAAGATTAAAAAATACTTTAAACAAACTCTGTTTATGAAAAAATTAAACTAAAGATTAAAAAATACTTTAAACAAACTCTGTTTATGAAAAAATTAAACTAAAGATTAAAAAATACTTTAAATAAAGATTTCTTGGAAAATAAATTATTCTACTGAACTAATAATATTTACAGCGAATACAAAAATTATTAAAAATTTTAATATTTAAAATTAAATAATTATGGTATGTGTGGATACATGAAAATTATAACTGGCTCAAAATTTTTGATTAAATATTGAAGTAAAAATAATCCTTTAATTAATTATTTTATTTTAAAGTAATATTATATAAGATTTATTTTTTAATCTGTTATAATTATCACAGGATCAAAGATTATTTTGAATAAATATCTAATTTATAAAACTTAAAGTAATAAAATTAATTAATTTTTTTTATATAATAACATATATAAATATTTAAAATAAGGAATTCAATTAAATAAAAATTTTAAATTTATTACATTATAAAATTAAAAGCAACCTACTTTATATATTTTTTAATTATTCTCCTGCAAATTTTCTCTTAAATTTTCATTTAGTATTAAAGGCACTGTTGAAACATTAATTTGAATTTTCACTCTTATATCAAAATTTGAAATAATTTTATTTACATTAACTTTGATAAATAAGCTTAATTAGATGATTTAAAACCTCAATAGAATAAATTTTTATCTGTAAGTCAACAATGATACTTCTAAAATAATAGTTATTTATATAATTAAACGTATAATTATTACTTGTTTAAACAGTTGTATCTTTTATCATTATGAATAATAATATTAATTAAAATATTTAATAAAATTATATTCATGCTTGGCATTTTTTATTGTTAAATTTATAAATGGACTTTAATTTATGTGTTGTCCCAAATCTGATAATTTTCAATTTTACGAGAAAATATTACATCAGGACTCCCAACGTAATTTGTATTTGAAGTTCAATGATGGGACGGACGTCACGTGTCAATTGAGTCCCACTATAATACACTAGTATTAGTCGGTGTTAAAAATGGTGAAGTTGATTTGACACGTGACGACCCATCATTGAACTATGAATGCATCAGAAGTCCTATGTAATATTTTTCACAATTTTTTAGATTATAATATGTAATTTATTCATTTTGGGAGAATTCGATGCTCTTTCTGAAGGACCAAGTCTCATTTCCTGTACCCGAAGAAACGAAAGCTACAAGAAACCGCCGGACCTGCAGCCGGCGAAAAGGTACCAAATCAAAAGATTAATGAGTTAAAAAAAAACGATAAGAATAATACAAACCAGAAGAAAACAATTCACCTTTCAATGGAAACAGCTCACTGGTTTCAAGGTTGACGGCACGGCACGAACGGGACGAGTCATGGGGACGACGGACACGCACGCGACGACGACGGCGTAAACGTCGACGGAGAATTCTAACGTAGACAGATCAACAAAACTCTGCACACGGATCTCCCGACTGCAATAGATACGATAACGTTCGATTAAACCTTAGATCATTTTAATGAAATATAGATATCGATTTAAACTGTAATTAATCTGTTGATGATTATTAGCTAGGGTTCACTTTGTCGATGTTTCTTTTTTTTTTTTTTTCATTAAAAATCTGGTTCCATAGCCAACAACGGCTGTAATAGAGCATTATGTACAATTTGACGGATAATGATCATCCGTCTTCTGCCTTAGCTGCCTGCGCCTTCTCTCTTCCAGATTTTGCAGTACAATAGAAGGAAAGGAAGAAAATAATGAGAAGTGAACTGGCGAATCGGAGGGGCGCTGCTGATGAAGAGGCCAGGGAAAGGACTTTAGGCTTCGGAGCAAGATTAACAAACCTGCTTTGAAATCTACGATCCTTTGCTTTTCAGATCATAGATCATCAGCTTTCGTCATCTGTGAAAGCCGACTTGGCTGAGGGCGGAAGTCAGCTCTCCGCCGCTGTTGATGCGATGAAGGACGGATTAGGGCGGCGAGAGCCCTCTTGACAAACTCGCCTTCGACTGTACCGATCCGGACGAGTGAGTTCGTCATCGCCGATCGTCTGGCGTTGAGACGATTTGAAGGTGAGGAGACCGCGGCGATCGGGCGATTGTGGGTGCCTTTATGGAGGCTGCAGCGGAAGGAACCGGGATGGGTCGTCGGGGAGCACATACATGTCTTACGGCGTCCAGGGGCGGAGATCGGCGGACGGATGACGGGATCACGGCTGGCGATTGCAGAAATTGAGCGGCCGGGGGAGGTGGAGCGGTCGATAGAGAAACGGACGGAGTGGGCCGCGGGAGATCCGATGAGGTTTACGCGGGTAGGTGAGGAGGATCGGGGAAGGAAGTTGGAAGTCGAGCGTGCGGAGAAGCTCGATGAGGATGTAGCGAAAACGTTTACGGAAGAAGCAGCCGCTGGTGATGAGAACGCGGAGGAGTAAAATCGGCCGGCGGGGGGTATGGATGGCGTCAAGCCGCTTTTTATGGGTAAGACCCGGCCACTAGATCTGGATCTAGACGAAGAGGACATTTCTGTGGACAGATGCTACGAGAGAGAACAAGAAAGGCTGCGGAAGAGTTAGAAAAAGAAAGAAGAGTGGATGTTTCCGACTCCAATTCTGCAAACCTAGCTCCCCTCCGACGAGGTATTTATACAAAAAATTGGGGGAAGACTTGATGGCAAGTGTAGTAAATAAGAAGAAATCTGTGGGCAGTATGTGACGGGTAGCTAGTTTTGGTTTAGGGTTTTCCTTTAACCGTGGTTTATAAGGACAAAATTACCGTTAAATATTCATGTTATCACGTTGTATTCATTTTTGGATGTACAATTCCTGAATAGTTTAAGAACTATGAAATATTTATAAATATTTTCAATCTCATAATATGTAAAACAATAAATTAAAAAAAAAAAAAAAAGGTTAGAGGCCTTTCTTACTCTAGTATTTTTTCAAATACAAATATTTTTACTTATATTTTGTCTAATTTCAAGTTTGGAAGAGGAAAAGAAGCAAAGAAAAGAAAAACAAAGAGAAATACTAATCCTGAAAAAAGATGAGTTGTTTTTATTTTTCGATGATAAAACAGTTTATTACATGGTCGTGTTTATAACCTTTGAAGAGAAAATTATAAACATAGCTAGAGTCATAAATGTCTTTTTACACGTGATAAATAAACTATATATAAAACTTTATTTCAGCTTGAGTCCTAACTCACTTAGAGGATTTTGACAGAGCGAGCCGCTGCTTGGAGAGACATGATGAAAGGCCAAATGTTGAGCTCTGAGAAGCAGTGATGATCAGAGCTTGAAGAATAAGAGATAGATCTCCTTTCACATCCCCCCCCCCCCCCCCCCCCCCCACCTCCACCAGACTTTGTGATCGTCAGATTGTTTATAAGATGTTAATGTCTCTTGATCGATTGTTGTTTGATAAATCGGTCAAGATATCCCTGTCTAATCAACATTTTAATATATTCCTTGAGCTATTTACATGCCTCATTGGTGTGTCCATGACTTCGATGAAAATGACATTATTATTTCTGATTCCCTGTGCTAGGCTTCAGGGAGTGATGCCACTTAATATGTTCCTCGTCTTTGATGTCCATCAGGACATTAAGATGCAACATGTTGAGTGGTGTATGCTCTTTCTTAGGTTGATGCTCCCTTCGTTGGCCCATAGGATGGGGAGGGAGGTAATGATTCCTTTGTTATTCAGACTTTTTCGTTGCGAAGATTGATTATTGTCTCTAGTGCTACTCTTACACTTCCTCTAAATTTCTTGAATTGCTCCTTAGGTGCGATGATGGCCTTGTTCGCAATGATTTGGGCCTCAACATGGTTCCGCATAAGAACAAACTGTCTTATGCATCAGCGATGAGTAGAAGGGTTATGGGCGGAGTCCCCCAAGAAAGACTCCTCTCAGTAGCTCCGGATCCACTTCCGAAATCTGACAGGCTTCAGTGGAAAACCTGTAGAAGTAGTCCTTGAGCCACTCTCCTTCACTTTGGCAAATTTTTGATGGATGGGATGAATCCTTGATGATCCATCGATTTATCATGAACTGCTTCTCGAATAGTCTGACAAGCTCGTTAAAGGTGTTTACAGTGCCTCTGGCAAAGAGTAGAATAGGTGCGAGCTTGTCCTTTAAGAGTAGTCGGGAACACTTAATACAGAAGCGCATCAGATGCATGTTGATTTTTCATGTTGGTTTGACAGTGATTACTATACTTATATGGGTCAATTATCCCTTTGTAGGTATCAATGTTCTAAAACTTGAAGCCTGTTGGGATGGGGGGTTGGAGGACCGCATTCGTTAAGGAAGAAGATTCATGGATGTTACGGTGAGTGCAGATTTCTCTAAGGGGAACTCTTCTTGGACGAGAAGTCGTAGCTCATTACGAATGACGTCATCTGGAATGCCAGCAAGGCATGGTGGTGTCAGGTGAGCTACGCAAGATGGATGAGTGGAACTTGTGGTATCTAGAAGTTCAACATCATGTCTTGGTAGGGGAAGTGTTCCTTCTTGGGGAGGGGGCTGGTACGAGTCTCCGAGTTGGGTTTCTCGTAGGTCACTAAGTTAATGATAAACGAACTTCTTTTAACTGTGAGGGTAGCGACTGTTGAGCTCCATGTAGGAGTTGCAGGATCTCTAGTTGAGACTCCTCCATTTTGCGCATTCGGTCTTATATAGAAGGATTTGAGATGCCTTCATTAGCAAGATATCGTCTTCCTAGGCGAGAAAATGAAGAAGCATGCCGCCCTTGGCTTTTATGACTCCTCCTGTAATGATAGGTGTTAGAACGAGATGCTTCTTTGTCATGAATATTGTATCTAGAGGTCATGCAGTAAGCCTCGCAAGTACTTCAATGATGGGATTAAAGTTTTCCACAAACGGCGCCAAAGTGATGCGTGTTAGAAAATTCACAACAGTAGATTAGTAGATTATCGTCTTAGTGTGGTATGAAGATTTAACATACACTCAAAAAATAAAATAATAATGACACCAGAAGTTTTTACGTGGAAAACTCGGAAAGGATGAAACCACAGGACTTGACCCAGCTGAAGAGTTCACTATAAAAAGATTATTATAGTTGCAATCACTTCTCCCACAGACAAGAAAGAGTTATTAGGTTTCTCAAGTTACAACATCGATGAGCGGTGACCAATAGCTAATGGCGGTGTCCGGTCGGTGGTGGTCGACAGTACTTGGCGATGATCGATAGTGGTTGACGGTGATAGGAGTGTTCAATGACGCTCAAAGGTTGTCAACCACAGTCAGCGGTGTGCGACAGCTGTCGGCAGTGGTCGACGGCAGTTGTCTATGATAGACGACAGTCGGCGGTGGTACATAACGGTTGGTGATGGTCAACGATGGCAGGAATGGTGTGGGATTTCAGTTTCTTCTCACAACTTCAAGTTCTTTCTGAAACCTCAAGCTCCCCCCTCCTCATGAAAGGGATGGGGCTTTATTTATATAGTTCTGGGTGCAATTAACGCGGGGATATAAAGTACTTTGATCGGACGACTTGAGAGCTTTTTTCAATTGGACGACATTTGATAAACATTTGAGTGTCTTAATCATGTCATAATTGAGTGATCTTTGGCTCGTTGGATTCGTGCTGTCAATATGCTCCATTGGCCTATAGACTCATCTGAATTGACATTCGTTTGACCTTCCAAATGTGCCTATAAAACTTTCATAAACAGTTTAATGGCTTGATATAGGTTTGATTTGGTTTGGATTGGACCAGTTTTTGTAACATTGGATTCTTCTTGTTGAGCTGGATAGTTTGACTGTAAGTTCGCTGAAATCGGAGTTTTAAACGACTTATTATCGAATTTTAACTATCTCTTGCTCAAAAAGTCGACTCGAGATTCACGTCATGCCTCAAGATTCATGTCGTATGATAGAGATTTTTTTGAGGTGTAACAAGATCCAAAACTATTATATGAAGACCTTGAAGAAACTTGCGTAATTATGATAATAACCACTACTGCAAATTATTATAAAGAGGAATACCTCCCAAATAATTAGACTTTCATTATCATAGTTGTAATGAAATAAAGACCACTTTAAAAGAACAAAGCTAAGTTCTTACAATTATTAGCAGCAAATTTTGAAAAAGCTTGTGGCAATAAATGTTAATATTGAATTCTATTAGGTAGGAAGGAGAGCCATCAATTGACATATATTTGTACACCAAAATACCTCTCAAGGTAAACTCAATGGATCTCATCACAGAATGATCACCATTAAAGTCTTCATATATTTGATGACTTTTTCAATGTCATGTTTAAGTCAACTCAAACAAACTTAGGCCTAGGATGGACTAGGACAAACCTTACAATGCTATTTGTTAGAACTAGGTGAATTTTGATGAAATAAGCAAGCATCTTCATGTGGTCTCAACCCCTACTAAGCAATTAACATCTAATTTATGCATTTGTATCTAGTTAGACAAGTTCATTTTACTACTAGCATTTCCTAAGTGTTGCTATGATGTTTAATGTATATTGTACAAATAAATTTTATTTGTTATGAGCAAAGACTAGTAAGGATCAAATGTTAGACTTTGGAACAACAAAATAGAAGTCAGAGCTTAATCGAAATGCAAAATCATAATTTTATTCTATCTTGTATAATAATAGTTTGTTGTTGATTCCTCTCATACATACATATCATTGCAATGCTGATCGGAAACATTGGCATTCATTGTTGGAGGTCACAATCAATCATTTCGTTACACGAATTTGTTGATTATAAGAGATAATTATATACGGACCATCCAAAATATTAATATTTATAAATCAATCACCATGTGATTTTTTTTTTTTTTTAGAACTACCAAACCGATTATTTTTGCGTGACACGATCAAATTATCTAGAATTTAATAAGACTGAAAAATATGGGCGGGGGTTTTAGCCTGAAGTTTGATATTTGAGTGAGAATTTGAAAAATGAAAGAAAGAGGGCGGTTGATTTGTAAAGAGCAAGTTTAATCAGTCCTCCTGTTGTCACTGTCCAATAGATATTTTTTATATTAAAATTCATCAAATTAATTGGACATTTCCTCCCGCATCAATCAAAATATCATATGGCAAATGACCCATAAAAATGCATCTCTATTTATCTTTTGACCTCCTCCAATTATTAATTGATATACAAAGTCTAATAAGCCTCCATAACTGGCCAATGAGCCCATATGTCAACATATTCCTTGATAAAGGGTCTTGCCTTTTCAAGAGCGTAATGGACGCGGAGATGCGGCCGACCAACTTGTTCTCCACGCCCACGCAACTAAAAGCACGGCGCATTGGTTGCTTTAGAAAATGCTTTTTAGGGGATATCGGCTATTATTTTTTTTCTTTTTATTATTGAAAAACTCTAGAATTAGTAATAAATATCATATAATTGTTATTTATTTTTATAATAAGACTTAAAATTTTTATATTTACATCTACAAAACTTTAGAATCTTAATTAAGTCCAAAATATATGTATAAAAATATAAAATTTTTATTATATTTAAACATATAAGTGTTGCATTAGAAAATATCAAAAATATAGGCAATAGATATATAAATTATAAGAATTATGTGGCGTTTGTGTAAATCCTTCAAATATATAATGACAAAATTATTGCATGCCGAGAGATTCATGACAATAGAATGATAATTTTAATGTCTTTGTGTTGCATGAAAATCTGACACACATGCAAATAAAAGAAAGATAGTATGAGACATCAGAATTTTTATGTGGAAAAAAAAAATTTGAAAAGAGAGTAAACGACAGAGCCTCACATAATTAAAATAATCGACTATGTAATTGTAAGTACATAAATCAACTCTTTTCCTGAATTAGAGAAGATAAAATTGTAAAATTGATAATCACAAATGTATGATAGTAGTTTAGCTATAATAACAATAATTGGGTGACAAAAAATATGTTTTTTTTCGTTGTAATTATGATAGTTGGGCACAAAGACCGTAGTTGGTTGTCACAAAAGCAATAATTGGTTATTTCAACAAATATGTTACAAATTTTCTAATATTAGTTGAAAAATATTTAGGTGATTGGGATTTACATTTTGTTAACCTTTGAATTTACATATAATAATATTGTCTCAACAACTATCAAGGAAATGCAATTCAAGAAATCAATGATAAGAATCTTAAAATAATTATGTATATGGAGACAATTCCATGCCATACATTTTTATGGTACTATATTAGTGTTTTTTAAGAACTTATAATATTTATGATGAAATATATAAGTAAAAAATACAAAAATAATTAAAAATATACTAAATTGAAAATCATAACCATTCAACATTGTATTTATGATCCATTCAAAATTAAAAATAACTATTGCTTAGTATTTTGATTTGTATGATAATATGTCTGTCACTACATGAATTTAACATATTTACATTAGATAAATGAGGAGCAAATCAGACACAAATCCGACGCTATTTAAATGTTGCGTCTGATTTTCGTCTAATCTCTTTCGACGTTAAATTAGGTGTCAGAAAAATTTTATTCCTGATCCAAAATATTATGAGACATCAGAATTTTTATGTGACATCAGAATTTTTGTGTTGAATGAAAATCTGACACACATGCAAATAAAAGAAAAATAGTATGAGACATCAGAATTTTTATGTGGAAAAAAAAAATCTGAAAAGAGAGTAAACGACAGAGCCTCACACAATTAAAATAATCGACTATGTAATTGTAAGTACACAAATCAATTCTTTTCCTGAATTAGAGAAGATAAAATTGCAAAATTGATGATCACAAATGTATGATAGTAGTTTAGCTATAATGACAATAATTGGGCGACAAAAAATATGTTTTTTTTCGTTGTAATTGTGATAGTTGGGCACAAAGATCGTAGTTGGTTGTCACAAAAGCAATAATTGGTTATTTCAATGTTACAAATTTTCTAATATTAGTTGAAAAATATTTAGGTAATTGGGATTTACATTTTGTTAACCTTTGAATTTACATATAATAATATTGTCTCAACAACTATCAAGGAAATGCAATTCAAGAAATCAATGATAAGAATCTTAAAATAATTATGTATATGGAGACAATTCCATGCCATACATTTTTATGATACTATATTAGTGTTTTTTAAGAACTTATAATATTTATGATGAAATATATAAGTAAAAAATACAAAAATAATTAAAAATATACTAAATTGAAAATCATAACCATTCAACATTGTATTTATGATCCATTCAAAATTAAAAATAACTATTGCTTAGTATTTTGTTTGTATGATAATATGTGGATCACTACGTGAATTTAACATATTTACGTAAGATAGATGAGAAGCAAATCAGACACAGATTCGATGTTGTTTAGAGGTTGCGTCTGATTTTCGTCTAATCTCTTTTGACGTTAAATTAGGTGTCAGAAAAATTTTATTCCTGTCTAATTTATGCAAATAATTTGTGTCGGTTTTTGCGTCTCGATCAAGTTGAATTGAGATGAATCATGCATAAATTCAGCATTTTTAATTGCCATAAAATACTGTGTGCCTCTCATCAAAAGTTATGTTTAATTCAGTAGAAACTTCTTTAAGCATAACAAATATAAATTATTTGAGGGGATGTTTGGTGATTTTAGCTATGAATTTAAAAAAAGCAAAATTTAAATCATGCGCTCTATTTATTATTTTTTTAGTTCTATTTATTTTTCTATGTAAATTCAAATTTATGGCCCGTTTGGAGCAGCTTATTTGGTGCGATGGCGTTTTGAAAACGCTAAAACCGCACCTATCTAGATGTGGGGCAACTTTCTGACAGTAGTCTGACTTTTCCAAAA
>NW_018164444.1:74607485-74608357 GCF_001263595.1 Phalaenopsis equestris
AGAAAGTAAATTTATCACATATATATTTTAATCAATTATATAGTTTTTGAATATCACTACCATTCTATTCATAACTTCACAATCCCTTTCTCAATGATGATTAGTCCACTAAATTTATTTTTGATGAATAGAATATAGAGATTAATGAATTGATTATTGACATTCTCATCTATAAACTTAATCAAATTGACTTATAATAATAAGGTTTTTATTATATTCTAAGGTTTTTATTATATTTTAGCTATCAAATTATTGAATTTTTACATACTATATTTTGATTAATTATAATTTTTTTAGACTTCAAATTTAAGTTTTTAAGGTTGAAAACAAAACTTAAAACCATTTGACGAGCGAATGGCACAAAATGAGAAATCAATGAGAGCTTAATACATGTGAAAAATATAATTTGACTTTGAGAAATGTATAAACATATCAAATGTTATGAAACTACCGAATGGAACTTGAGGCATGGAAGAGCAAAAGACGATATTTGATTGGCAATGAGCACGCCACTACGCTCTTTTCGTGAATGATTACCAAGTGAATAAGAGGAGGAGGACGGGTGAAACGAAAGGAGAAAATATTGCATGCGTAAAGCATGCCTACAAATAAGTGTATGGATAAAGGACTACCGAGTGAAGAAAAGAAGAGGAGACTTTCAACGTACGTACCGACAACCAATCAGGATGCAATATACTGTGGAGTACAACCTAGTGCCTGATTGGTTGTTTGTATATACGTTGTACATACGAAATGTTTTTTTGAAAAAAAGGGTGATAAATCTAGCGTACACGTGCAAAATAATGTTAGGTAACTAATTTAATAGATGTCCGATCCATTTCCAATTACTGAGGTTGCTTAAAGTTATATAT
>NW_018164444.1:74608482-74618472 GCF_001263595.1 Phalaenopsis equestris
TCGGCAACGCCCGTCGCCCACCGCCAACCACCGTCGAACGCCGTCGATCATCGCTGACCTCCGTCAACCACCACTTACTAGACGTAATCAGCTAGTAACCCTTTCCCGCCTGTGGGACAAGGGGCATCTGTAATCATCATCTTATAGTGAATTTTTACAAGAGGGCCAGACCCTGTAGTTTTTCCTTTTTTACGGGTTTTTCACGTAAAAACTTCTGGTGTTATTACAGTTTGATTCATTTTCATCTGAGTGTGTACTGAATTTTCGTGCAACGCTAAGACGATAATCCATTATTCTACCGCCGCGAATTTTCTAGCACGCATTAATATAGTTATAAGCTGAATTATTAAATCCACGTGTCCATATAGCAATGATGAGAGACTAAATATTTATTTGGAAGAAATTAATAAAACATGCCGTGCTGTAAAGTACTTGATACGTGTTGTTAATAAGTTCATGACCATGCGCATTGAATGTTGCATGGCGAGACATATAATACAATATATAATATAATAGCGTCCATAGCACTTATATAATTATATTTGATTTATCTTTTTTTTGTTATGTGTAATATTATATTCGTTGGACAATTTATAGTGTTTTTTTTTGTAAAATTTGAATACATATAACATAATTATTTTGTATTAATGTATCTACATTTTAAACTTAATTTTTGCATTTATACCACTCAATGTTTGTTTCATTTTTAAAAATTAATGATGATAATACCTTTAATGTTAAATGATTTTTTTAGTATTAAAAATTAAGTGGCAGATGATATAATATCATTAAGTCGAAAAATTATTCCATAAGAACACCGTATGCAGGGGCCAGGGAGTGTTCGATATTCACCGCCCATCACAGTAATTTTTTTTTTTTCAAAAAGAATCAAAATAGGACTCACCTTCATATATCTTTGCTATGATGGACGATAAAGATCGGTCACCGTATGCATCTCTGCATACAGCGTTCATATGAAATAATTTTTCCATTAAGACAGCGTGTAGGTAGGGGCGGTGGAACACGAGCGAGCTCAGGCTCAGCTTGCGTTCGGCTCGTTTATATTTCGAGCTCAGAAAGTGTGTCCGTGTTCGGCTCGTTTGCTTAGCGAGCTGAACACGAGCCATTTACGAAAAAAAGAGTTGTTTTGACAACCCTAATCACATACCCATAAATGCTAAGAAATGGGGCAAGATTTAAAACATCATTTGAATCTAAATTAATAATTTTTATCCTATTTTCTTCATTGATACTTTTAATTGATTATAAATCTTTGTAGTCTTGCAGTCAATTAATTTTTTTAAAAATACTACTCGTCAAAGATATATAAATATATATAATGAATTAGTAGTATTTCGAGCCAAAACGAGTTCATGTTCAGCTCGTTAACTTAGCGAACGAGCCGAACATGAGCTTCTTAACAAGCAGAACACGAGCTGTTCACGAACAACGAGCTGTTTTGACAGCCCTACGTGTAGGATTAGAATCGGCGATCTCATTGTTGGAAATTCTACCCTTAACCGCTCTATTACGAATAAATGTAATTTTTATATTTAAGTTACTATATAAATTTCAATATTGAAAACATATTAATTATCAAAGTTGTAAAATTTCTATTAAAATAAAATATAAAATTTGGCTCAAATTTTGAGTCATTTGCATATATACCATCCAATTCTCATGTATTTATATAACTAATATTTAAATTTAATTTTTTTATACTTATATCCACCCAAAAACTCTATATTACATTCAAAATATCATTATTTTAATTTTTAAAAAAATGTGAAAAGCCCAGGGAGCTTCTTTTCAGTTTTTCAATTTTCTCGAGGCCCGTAACCGATTCCTTGGGCTAGAACTAGGGTTTTAATTTCATCCCTAATCCTGTGGCATTTAGCCCTACCGGAAAGGGATGAGCTTCCAGGACATTGAATCGGGCGGGCCGATTCTATGGAGAAGAGATGCAGCGGCCAACGGGAGGCAGGACCCTACACAGGCGGTGGCAGCCGGCGTGTTCCAGATCAACACAGCTGTCTCCACCTTCCAGCGCTTGGTCAACACTCTCGGTACCCCCAAGGATACGCCTGAGCTGCGAGAACGACTGTAATGAGCCTTTTCTCTTTTCCAATTGAATTCACTTGCTTGTTTGATTCGCTGCAGGGAGTACGGTTTAGAAATTGCTTGTCGTTCGCGGATATAAGTGTTTTTATTAGTTAATAGGGTTTTTGTTTGGAAGGGATTCTTTAATAAATTTGATTTGATTGGACAGATTCGGCAATCGGTTATTTCATTCTTGTTCGGGCCTTACCTTGATGATCTAATAGCAGATAAAATGGACGTAAGGGAGACAAAGAAGAAGAAGAAGAAGAAGAAACTAAAATAGCAATTAAGAAGGGTTTTTAATGGATAGAGAGGGATGGAGTAGGTTATAGAACCCCTAATTTAGATGAATTTAAGCAATGAATTCTATTCTATTTCTCCATTCATGCTTGCAGTATCATTAAATGTGCTATTGTTTCTGTAAAATTAGCATGTTCTAGTTAAAATATTTCCTATACACCGTTGAATTCGAAATTTGATTGGGAAAATGATTAATGCGCTTTCCTATTGTTTAATGTGTTGTAATTAGTGTAAGGTTATTTTGAACCCTGCAAATTTTGTAGGAAGGTTGCATTATTGTGGGTACAGACTTTTTTTTTTTGTTTCAACTAACTACGTGAATCTCGTTGTATTCTTATATGTGTTTGTTGTATTCTTATATGTGTTTGTCGTTTTTGCTCTCGTTGTATTCTTATATGTGTTTGTCGTATTTGCTCATAGTTGGCGCTTTAAAATAAAAGATAAACTTTTATTAACAAGTGATATTAGGACATAACATGGAATACTACACCCATTAAGTTTATGATTACAACAAAAATGACAACAGCAAAGTCTTAATCCCACGACATGGGGTTGACTACATGAATCTTTTTTCTCCATTGTTTCCTATTTAGTGTCATATTTTCATTTAGTTCTATTAAATTAAGATCATTTTTATACAATAAAGTCCATGTCTTCCTAGCTCTACCTCTGCCTTTCTTAACATAAGTTGAATCTAAAACATCCATTCTCCTAATCGGATTATTAGATGGTCGACGTTTAATGTGACCAAACCATCTAAGACGACTATCTAATTTTGTTCGTCACTGGTGCTATACCAACCCTATTCACAAATGATAATTTAATTGCTCAAATAACTGTGGGCTTTACAAAATATCTATGATATTTTAATCTAATAAAGACTTAAGGGCGCTAATGGCTCATTCAAATATGGTTGAGCTTATGACTAAGAAGATGAAATAGAGATTTTTAAAGCTTTCTTGATGATCCAATAATATTTGGTGAACGAGGCTATTATAAATTTTTTTGAGGAAATAACTGAAAAGGGGTTATTTATGACAAACTTAATCAAAGGAAGAGTAGATATTGCTCTGTGTGTTGGAAGATACACTCGTTAAATCACATCTTAACTTGTTAATTCTATTTATTGAGATTTGGAAAATTTTGATGTGATGTTTTTATGATGAAGATCAAGTTTTTTTTGTAAAAAAGTGCTATATGGAGAGGAAGGAATAATGTATTATGGTAACAACAATAATGATTAGCTAGTGTATGTTACTCTTTTTATCAATTGACCCGATCGAAATAAAATGATATATCTTGGTGATTTTCGAAGATCAATAAATTCTTGATGCAGCTTACTATTATTATGTGTCTTCAGGAGTTATCTTCTACTTTTATGTCATATACTAATGGCTATGTTTATATGAGAAATAACACAACATAGAAAATGGCTGGTTTGATAATGTAATGTTTATGTTGCATAATTATTTGATTATGGCATTGACAAGAGTCAGTTTATACCAAAATTTAAGAAGAACCTTCCATATTTGATCTCGCTTAACTTTGCAAGATGCATACTTTCTTTAGATATTGAAGTAATTCAAAGGCGTGTAGACTGTGCGGATGGAGTTGGTCGACTTTGTTGTGAATTGTATTGAATGGTATTTTATTGTTTATGTTGAATTATCATGATTTGTGAAAGCACAAAAATGGTAGCTTCGGCTTCTGGGATAAATGATTGCATTGGTTATTAGGGAGTATGAATCATAGGGTAATTAATATTAGGTTTGATGTTCTAATGAGCAAATTTTTGTTTCTATCTAATAGCTTAAGCCTATGGGTGAGGGTCAATCACTTTATCTTTTTACACCAATGTACTTTCATACGTCTAATGTAGGACTAAGAAAAATACGTTAATGTGCCTCAACATCATTTTGGTGTGGGTATTATGCTAAAAAAATTGTTTGGCTTATTGATATTGTGCTTTGCTCAATTATTCGTGACTTTGAGAGCTTATAGTGCTCAGCTTACAGAGAAAAAAAAAAATCTATTCACATAATTGAGTTAAAAGATTTGGTAAGAATTTTGACTAAATTATGCAAGAGATTTGTTAACAAAAAAAATAGTTACAAAGATAAATTTTGATTTGAATTTTCTTTTGGAAATTTATTATTTTGGATTATATTATGTCGAAAAGATTCGAAATTTTCCTCTTTAAAACTTCTATAAATAGGAGTCTTATTATACGCAAATTGTGCATGGATATGCATGGTCAATGCCTCGGCTTTGTCATGGAGTGCGTTAAACTGTAATTTGCTTTGGAGTGTTTTTTATTATGCTTTTTTTGTTAGTACATATGCTTGCCTTTTTTATCTTGAATCAAACACTCTCCTCTCCCATTGATGAAGAGCAGTTTTAATTAAGGGATAATTACATACAGACCATCCAAAACATTGATATTTGCAAACTAACAGCCCAAGTGATTTTTTGAACTACCGAATTGATGTTTTATGTGTGTCACAATCAAACTATTGAGAATTTGATAAAAATGAAAAGTACGGGTTGGGGTTTTACCATGGATTTTTATATTTGAGTGAGAACTTAAAAAAAGATGAAAGAGGGTGGTTGATTTGTTCATGGCAAATTTCAGGTGGTCTGTATGTGATTGCCCCTTTTAATTAAATTAAGTAAATATTGGTATCTTCTTATGCTGATTGATCTCTTTGGAGCAATTTTATATCTTTTACCATATTCATTCCTAGTTGGTGTTTTGGTATAATATTAGCTGTTTTTCCTAACATTTTTTGTTCCATTTGTGATCCCTCATGGTTTACAATTTCATTTGAGGAAAAATGTCCCAATCTATTTCCATCATCAAGTAATTTTATTATGTTGATGACAGGCACAAGACGAGGCTACACATTGGGCAGCTTGTGAAAGACACCTCAGCTAAACTGAAGCAAGCTAGTGAAAAAGATCATCATACTGCAGTCAGTGTGAGTCCAGTTATTATTCCCACATTGTCTTAATTCTTTTTTCTCTTCTGATTTTTAAGATAGAAGATTTACATAAATACCACTCAATTCCAATGTATTTACATATCTAACACTTAAAGCTCAATTTTTACATACATGCTACTTTACCCATGCATGAAAGATGTGTTTCTTTTTTCAAAAGTTAAAATGATGGTATTTTTTTTGTAATATGGAATTTTTGGGTGATATAAATTTAAAAATTTTAGGTCTTGGATATGTAAATGCATAGGAATTTGGTGGTATGTATGGAAATGCCCTATTTAAGATTTACTGATTTTATATTTTGAATTTTTGGACACATTTTAATTTTTAATTTGTAGGCTAGCAAGAAAATTGCTGATGCTAAGCTTGCGAAGGATTTTCAAGCAGTTCTTAAGGAGTTTCAGAAGGCACAAAGGCTTGCAGCTGAGAGAGAAACTGCTTATGCTCCCTTTGTTCTCCAAACAACTTCTCCGTCAAGGTATTAACAATCCATTTAATTTGGGGGATTATCATCTTGTTGAATGATTTTGTAGCATTCAATAAATAAAATTCTTTATCAATTAAGTAAAAATATGATTTTTTATTGGTATTGCTGCTAAAGTTCTTTTTTTTTCTATTAAATTTAATCTGTTATTGTGGGTGCATTTTCTTATGATTACCGTCTTTCGCATGTATTATACAGATTAATTTTCTTTTTAGATTTGTTAAGAAATTTGCCAATTTGATTCTTTTATATGTAATTGAAGTAATATTTGAGGACATTTCATAGATAGGAAGTATAGAAAGAACTTTTGTTTTTTTCTTAAGACAATGCCAGGCATCTCCTTGATATGAATTGTTATGAATTTTGAGTTTTAATCACACTTAGTTTTACTGAATTATTTTTTGATGCGAATCATGAATTCATTTTAAAGCCCATATTGGTGTCAATATTTTGGAAGGTTTACATATGTACTACGTAGCTCTTATTTATTTACATATCTAACACCTAAACTTGAACTTTTACCTACATGCCACCTTATAGATGCATGAAAAGATGTATTTCACTTTTCAAAAGTTAAAATGTTGGTATTTTTTATGCGATGAGAAATATGTATGTAGTATAAATGTTAAAAGGTAAAGTTTAGGTGTTAGATGTGTGAATACATAGGAATTGGGTGATATTTATGTAAATGCTCTTAGTATTCTTTGTATTGACAACTTCTAATTTTGCTAACTTGGCCTGCTATATTAGTGCATTAGTTGAAATGTATGAAATGATTTCTAATTGCTACCTCATTTCTCAACTCATTTTTCTGTTTTTGTTGTCATATTTTATTTGCAGCTATAATACAGGTGAGGTAGATGATGGCATTGAGAAAACACCTGATCAGCGCTCAGCACTCTTGGAGGCGAAAAGGTAGGAACTTCCTATGTAATTTTTTTTTTTAAATTTTTCTTTTTTTTATGAATATGCATCTCTTGCAAGTTTCAATCTGTACTAAACTGATATTTCCATAAAAATACTTGCATGCATCTTTATCATGTCTTGAATAGGACAAAATATTAGAAGCAGACTCCGCATGTAATATTCTCTTCTAGAATAGGGTTGTAAATGAACCAAACTTGAGCGGGCCCAATGCTTGTTAGAGTTCGGCTCGTTTGAAATTTTTTGTTCGAAATATGCTTGTTTTGAAATGACTTGTGAATATCATGTTCATATTCGACCTTATTCAAATTTGTTTGTTCCTTTTAGCTCGTTTTCGGCTCGAGATTAGAATAATAAAATTTAACGATTTTTTAAATACAACTTAGAAAACCAATATTAAATGTTACAATAATGTTATTTATCTAATTATTTAATTAGTTCTAGCTAAACTTACCTAAACATGATCGAACAAAATTTTATTTCTATTTGACTCGTTTATAAATCAAGTTAAAAAAGATTGTGTATTTAACTTCCTTGTTTAACGAGCAAATTAAGTGAACTACCTAGGGAGTTGAGCACTAGTTGTTTGCGAACAATGACCTTTTTTGACAATCATTGTCCTGAAATCTAGCATCAATGCAAAAAAATGCATATCATCATCATTATTAGGGGTATAAGAAGCTGAGCTTGAGCAAACTTAATCTATTTTTAAGGATATTGTTCTCTCTGCAAAGAGGCGCAACATGACCAAAAAGATAATATTGTAGTTTTTATAGATTCAATGGCTGACTTAAATGCAATATAAAATAGGCAAGGTTAAACTTTCTGATAAATTTCATGAAAGGAGAATCAAAACATCTTCATTCATTCATATTACATCAAGTTAAGGAACTAAAATATGTTCTCCTGTTAGTTTTATGTATTGCAGAGTAAGCAAAATGAGATCTTCATTGATGAACCAAGTAGTCCCCTCCCATTCTCGGCTTTCTAAGGATATTTCTCTCGCTATAAATTGGCACGAAACACAATCAAAAAGAAAAGAAGCATTCACATACGCACCACCTAATACCTATGTATTTACATATCTAACACCTAAACTTTAGCTTTTGCATCTATGCAACCCTAATCTCTTACATCGCATAAAAAAAATCATCATTTTAGCTTTATAAAGTCAAATACACCTTTGTCAAACATAAGTAACATGGTATGTATGTAAAAATTGAAATTTAGGTGTTAGATATGTAAATACATATGAATTAATCTTTATGCATGGTTTAGAAAACTGGAACCGGCCGGTTTCCCCCTAAACCGGCTATAGTAAACTGGGCGGTAATATTAATAATTTATTTTAATGGTATTTTAAAAGCCAAAATAAGATGACAAACACCAAAGGTGGAAGGCCCATGTGCTATTGTTGTAGCTATCCCATACTCTCATGCCTTCCAATATAAAGGAAATATGTAACTAAAGATTTAAAAATGTAAGACTAAACTGTATAAGTTAAAGTAATTTAATAAAGTGTTTCTTTGCCCTTTATTTGTCTGCACAAAGATTTTGTTTTTCATATTTTCTTTATATATTAATGTTGATATATAACTATATATTAATGATATATTAATTTTAATAATAAGCTTCAACATTTAATTTCTATTCATTAAAAAATTAAAAAAAAAAATATTATAACGGGATTCCTATATTTCATAGTTAATTTTTTTTAAAATTAATTATTATTAAATTTTAAAATAACATGCTAAAATTATTAAGATGTTGGTTATTTAAATATTAAGAAATTTATTTTATATTTCACAATCAATTTTTTTTTAAATTACATCATTTTTGTCACATTTCAATAAAGTTATAATTTATTATGTCATCCGGCTCGTTCAACTCGGGTCAATCTTTGAACCTTAAACCTTTCCTTTTACGGGTTAAATATCCAAAACCTTGGTTGCATATTTCTAAATTTTCCAAAATGAAAAATACAGGAGTTTGTAAATTTTCATAACAAGTTTTGCTCTTTCTTTAAATTATTTAAACTACAGGAGTTTATATTATTTTCTTTTTATTTGTTGCCGCAGACAAGAAGTACTGCTAATGGACAATGAGATTGTCTTCAATGAGGCCATCATCGATGAAAGAGAACAAGGAATACACGAGATTCAACAGCAAATCGGCGAGGTGAATGACATCTTCAAAGATCTCGCCGTCTTGGTTCACGATCAAGGCGTTATGATCGGTAAGATTCATCAAACTTTAATCCATATATTATCTAAACTATATAAATCCCATTCAACTTTTTGATTAATATCTTCCTCAACCTCTCTCAAGATGATATTGATTCCCATGTTGAGAATTCTCTTGTATCAACCGCACAAGCAAAGACTCAGCTTCTGAAAGCATCAAAAATGCAAAAATCAAAGTCATCTCTGGTAATTCAGCTCCCAAATTCAATTTTTCTGCAAAGTTTTTTCAGCAATTTTCTTACTTGGAAATTTGTTAATTGCAGATATGTCTGCTCCTGGTGATTTTTGGGGTTATATTGCTCATAGTGATTATTGTTCTTGCAGTTTGAATTACTGAACTTTGTTCTGTTGAACTGAAGTGAGAACTGGTTTGGTGTTGTGTGCTCTCTAATTCTTCATCATTTTCTGTACATGTTTCAGCTGTTTCTTTGTGAAATTTATTTTGGATTAGGGTCAGTGTTTATGTGGTAAAGAGTTGTGTGTGTTTGCTGGCCATGTAATGAAAGATTATGTTTTTAATAAAATCAAGATTCTTTGATTTTTAATCTGTTCTGGAATTGAATTTTTTTAAGGTCTGTTATATGTTGTTGTAAATGTTATTTGAAATAATTTTGGGGTTTTTGCCTGTACACCACACAATTTTTTGTGTATTTACATATCTAACATCCAAACTTTAATATTTACATTCTTGTTTGGTGCGTGTGTGTGTGTGTGTGTGTGGCCGAGCGCACGTGCAAGCTTTGGTCTGTGGCCGCACGCACGTGCAAGCTTTGGTCTGTTGGTGGTGGGGTCAACTGTAAGTCCCCTTAGGTCGGGGGTTCGATCCCCCGTAACGTGGGGTTCTCAAATGGTAGCACATGACGCTGTCTCATCATGGGACTTAGCGCGTGAGTAATTTATATTTGGGCCTATGTGAAATATCAATTTCCTTTAATATATA
>NW_018164444.1:74618572-74631147 GCF_001263595.1 Phalaenopsis equestris
TTAATATTATAATATAATATAAAATAATTATAATCTTTTGATGTAAATTTAAATGAGAATTTCATCTAATTAAAGTTATTTTATTTCATTTTATAAATAAATTTTAATTTTTGTAAAAAAGTATTTTTTATAATTAAGATTG
The DNA here is from genome assembly GCF_001263595.1 of Phalaenopsis equestris. NCBI lineage: Eukaryota > Viridiplantae > Streptophyta > Magnoliopsida > Asparagales > Orchidaceae > Phalaenopsis > Phalaenopsis equestris. Next base: position 74,618,715 of record NW_018164444.1, read on the forward strand.
TAATATTTATTAAATTTTATAGAATTTCAATTATTTGTTAAATTAAATAATTTAGAATAATAATTAAGGAAATACAATATCTCCAAATTAAAAAAATTATATATTTATAATGGGGATTGAACCCATAACCTCAAAGTTATAAAACTTACACTATACCAACTTAGCAAAATGTACTTAATATTTCAATTTTTTCATATATATTATTAATTACATATAGTTTTTTCAAAAAAAAATATTTTTTTAAAATAAAATCGCGATTTTGACATGGGGATTTTATCTATTTAAAATAATTTATTATTTTAGGGTTTATTTAAAATAATAAATTTACAAAAAATGCTATTTTAAAATTTTATTATTATTTAGATGTCAAATTATAAATAAAATAAAATAAATTAAAGCAAAAACTAAACAATGTTAATTGTAACTTAAATTTGTGCCAATTAATTTAATAATATAAGGTCCGTTAGGCATCATTTTTGCTTTCTATATATTTTTCTTTTTCTTTTTGTCTTTGAAAATATATTTGATTACTACAATTTTAGTATGTTTTTATTTTTATTTTATGGAATAAATCAACTTATTTAAAAATATTTAAATATATATAAAAAGTGCTTTGAATATTTTAAAAAATAGCTATCATTATTAATCATATTTTAATTAAAATCAAAACACAAATAAAATAAAATAAAATTGAAAATGAAAAACAAAAACCAAAAGCAATCCCAAACTGCCCCTAAGTATGTAAAAATAGTGTTAATTACACTTTAGGATCCGTTAATGGTAGCTTATTTGGTGCGGTCACTTTTTGAAAATGCATCTGACCTGTTTGGATAAACTGTGTTTTGACAACTTATGCGTTTTCAAAATGCTAGAAACAGCGTTTTCACACCGTGCGGTGACAGCTTTCTGTCAGCGGCCTGACTTTTCAAAAAAAAAAAAATATATTATAATAGCCACCACACCTAGCTTATCAACAGATTATTCAATGAGCTTTAGCTGTCTTTAGCTGCCCCAAACAGACCCTTATTTAAGATAAATAGGAACTCATAGCTGAAAAAGAAAGAAATGTCTTTGCCAAATACAAGCAAATTTGCTTCAATAAGTGGAACTAACTTTTTTTTTTTTGCATAATTACAGGAGGATGTGAAACTGATGAGTGATATGGGGCTTGAGGCCTACAAATTCTCAATTTCTTGGTCTCGGCTTATCCCTGGTATTAACGAGTTAATTTTGCAATTTTGCTTTTACAAAGTGAAAAAGGAAAAATGCAAAAAGGAATTTCATGTCTACCCTTCGACAGATGGAAGAGGAGCTATCAATCCAAAGGCTCTCAAGTACTATAACAATCTAATAAACGAGATAGTAAGACAAGGTTTGTTTCCTGATATTTTATATTAACGTGTATAATAATTTAGTATAATAATTACATCAAAAACTTTGCATGAAAATGCATGTTTATTTCAAGAAAATGAGTAAGAGACATATTTTTTTTTATATGATGTTAAATAATCAAGTGTTATTTATGTAAATATTGAAGTATAAGTGGTTGATATATAAATATATAAGTATGGTGGGGTATTTATTTAAATACCCCTGTATCTTATATATCTTAATTTTGAGCAAGCTATGTTTTTTTGGCTTCTCTAACTATAAATTTTTGGCACAAAAAGTAAGCTTCTTAATAATTTTTTTTATTTGCTCACACTTAAAAATTGTTTTATGTTAACGTCATGTTAAGTTGTGGGGTTAATAAATGTGTCATGTCATAAATAACTCGAATTTTATAAAATTCTAGTGTGATTTTGGAAAAAAAAATCTCGTCCATAGTCTGGACTCAAGCTTGGTCTAGACGAAGGCACGATGCACGGAGAAAGCGAAGAAAAAAAAACGGGCCTCTCCGTGCATCACATTCGTTGTTCGGATGCAGCTTTGATCCAGACTCTGAATGCATTATTTTCTCGTGATTTTGTGCCCTGATATTCTCTTCTCTTTTATGTTCTTTATTGCTTTCTATTTTTGCACAGTTTCAGCCTATCTCCCAGCATATTTAGTTGAACATACAAAACATTCAAGCAACTTCCAATTTCTACCGCTCTTATTGTTATACATCTCTGAAATGACTGATGAACTTTTCGCAGGGATCGAGCTTCATGTCACTCTCTATCATGGAGATCTTCCACAATCACTTCAAGATGAGTATGGAGGATGGCTGAATAACAAGATCTTGTAATCATTTCTTCTCACATTTCTTACATGATTTAACTGTTTATTTCTCATCATTTTAAATTTTTAATATTTATTTAGTATATAATTCAGATAGTCTTATTTTTTATTTCTTAGATATAAATTAAAATAATTCTTAGGCGTTTCAAGTACTTTTTAAAATAAGAATCTAGCCACCGCTCGCCATTGCTGCCTAAGAGTATTGAATTAATTTCCAGAAAGCTTAAAAATACCTCCTGGCTTTGCCACTGACGCAGGGATGACTTCAAAGAGTATGCCAATGTTTGCTTCAGTGAGTTCGGTGACAGAGTTTCTCGCTGGACCACATTTGCTGAGCCTAACATAATAACCATGGCCGGCTATGACAGAGGAATATTTGCTCCTGGAAGGTGTTCTTATCCTTTCGGACTGAATTGCAAGGCTGGAAATTCTACAACCGAGCCATATATTGTTGTTCATAATAGCTTGCTCGCACATTCTCAAGTTGTGAAGCTATACAAAGACACTTATCAGGTGATTCTTCAGGCCAACTTTCATGATGGAATCCTAAATCCTCAGATTTTTCATGATTAAGAAGGAAAGAGGGGAATTATGTGCTTTTGCAGGCTATTCAGAAAGGTTGGATAGGAATGAATGTTTACACCATTTGGTACTATCCACTCACAAACTCCTCAGCAGACATTGAAGCTGCACAAAGAGTAAGGGACTTTATGATTGGATGGTTAGTACTTGCACAAATTTTGTTGTTTTATCTGGTTTCTCAAGTAGTAACAACGAATTTTTCTTTTAGCTCATCATGGCGTTAGTTGTGCGAGTTCATGCCATGGTATGATAAGTAATGGCCTATTAGTGTTATCAACCCTTATCAAATGCTTGCGATTAAGTAGATGAGATCACTTTAGATCGTTATGATATATCAAAGATTGGCTGATTCATTGAACTTTAGTTTGGAGCCGGCTAAGTCGGTTATCAGCTCTTACTGGGCATGGTTCATTAACTTCGATTTGAGCTCAAACCAAGTTAAACAATAATTGATTTTCATCAATTTCATTCTCCAAAGACATGTTTAGGGCCTTTTTGGCTATAAGTAGGATTTAACTATAGTTGAATTTAGTAAATCCTATAAATTCAGATTTAGTAAATCCGCCAAATTCCTGGATTTAGTAAATCTGAGGATTTAGGATGAAACGAACCCAAAATTGGATTTAAGGGGAGTTAGATTTATATGCACAAAATTTAGGGGTTGTTTGGAATCTCTTTTGATTTTTATTTATTTGTTTTAATTATATTTTGATTTGAAACAAACATATTTGATTTTGTATGACATGTTTAATTAATTGTCTTTAAAAATGTTCAAAATAACTTTTAGATGTTTTGAGTTATTTTTTTTTAATAAGCTATTTTATTTTTAAAAATAAAAGTAGTAACATGAAAAAATGCACTAAATAAATATGTTTTTAAAATAAAAGCAAAAAGATAATAATAATAAAAAAAAAACAAAAAACAAAAACCAAATGTTATTTCAAACAAACCTTTAATGTTTGCCGGATCTACTATAAATATGGCATAAATCTCACTTGAAAGGCTCTCCCAAACATCCACTTAGTCTAACTTATAAATACATACTCATGCATATATTGACCCTTTTTCCTAACAGGATAATTGAGCCCTTGGTGTTTGGAGACTACCCTATGATTATGAAGAAAAATGCTGGATCCAGGCTTCCTTCTTTCACCCAAAAAGAGTCTGAACAAGTTAAGGGCTCGTTTGACTTCATTAGCCTGAATCATTACACATCTTCGTATGTTGCTGACAACTCTGAAATTTCCTATACTGACCTGCGAGATTATAATAAGGACATGTTTGCCAAAACTAGAGGTTTGGTTCTCTTCCTTCTCTTCAAATTGGTCTATCCTTCCAATATAAAATACAGACCTGATAATTAATATAAAAAAGCTTTGTTTCAGGTTTTTTGAATGAAACATCAAGTCAGGTAGGTATAAAGCATTGTGTTGTGTTGGTTGGTGTTATGATTGGGATAAAATGCTTTTAATAATGTTATTTCAATTCTTGAAACAGGGTCCTCCAACTTGTATGCTCAATGATCCCTTAGGTTTTCAAAATATGTTGGAATACGTCAAAGAGAGATTTGCTAATCCTTTAGTTTACATTGAAGAAAATGGTTGGTATATAAAAAAACTATATTTTCTTTGTTGATGAACCTATAGAATGTCATAATGAAAATCACATACATCATTTGATATCTATTAGGCTATGGATTGGGAGCCAACAGAACGGTCAATGACACAGACAGGATTGAGTACTTGAGAGATTATATTGGAAGGATTCTTGATGCAATAAGGTATTTCTATTGGTACTTAAGCCCTTTAATCACATCGGATGTCATAATAAAATATTTTTTGCAATATTACAAAAAAATTCAGGAATGGATCAAATGTGAAAGGGTATTATTTATGGTCATTTGTTGATCTATTTGAGTTTTTGGCCGGCTATAAATCAAGCTATGGGCTCTATTATGTGGATTTTGATGATGTGGAGCGCAAGAGGGTGCCAAAGCTCTCAGCACTTTGGTATTCCAACTTTCTTAAGAATATTAAGGGAGGTGTGGTGGGAGGAAAATCCCTTGCTTCACAGTGATGGTGAATTGTACTTGGAAGATATTGCTGATTTAGACTTATTATTATTAGTTTATGGGTCTTTGTCTTTTATGTGAAAAATAACTTGGCATAAAATGATGATTTTCTTCACATGACAGGCCCCTTGGTTGTAGGCTGATTTCTCAATCTGCCATTTATATGCTAATAGATAATGTTTTTCAAAATGATTGTAAAATACCAATGTTAAGCTCTTGTACAATATCTTTTCTACTTTTTTTTGTGGTTGTTTTTGTCATGCTTTTGATTTTCTAAAACTTCCAAATTTAAAATATTGCTATATAAAATAAAACAAAAGTATATATATGTGTGTGTGTGTGTGTGTCCGGTGGCCTGTTGGATGACAGTTTCAGCATAAGTCATCTCTGTACCAGGTTCGAATCTATCTTGGTCGAATTAACACATATGGGGTGAACAGACATATTGATGTCCATCTTTAAGAAACAAAATAATAAAATATTATATATATCTTTGTGTCTGTGTAATTTCCATTTATTATATATGATATATTTTTTCCATTTATTTTATTGTTTGTCATATCTATTCTTTTATATAGAATTTTACAATCGACCAAATTAAAATGCATTTTGATAGAAACCATAGTTTATTGCTGAGATTTAGAACCTATATTTATTGATAGATTTTCTGTCAGCCATCGATAATTTCCCGCATACAATCAGATAAATAAAAAACATGTGAAACATAATTTTTTTATGTAAAAAGCTCTCATGTATTGGAAAAGGCCAATAGATTATGATAAACTCAAGTAATAGTGAGCCCAAGTTCATCAAAGAAGATAGCTGAGATCCAACTCCGGTGTCAACATTTGAGACATGCCTCCTTTGATTTTTTTTCCAAAGTGTTTTTTTCTTAAATTATTTTGAATTTAAATTAATTTAATTTTAAATGTAATGTATGCTAACTTATAAAAACTCATCATGTTGATAGAAGCGATGATGAAACGTTGATTAATTTGTAAATTTTTAGTAAATTCAAACAAATTATGTAAATTTTTATGTTTAATTTTTAAATTAAATTTAATTACTTTGTTAGGTAATGGATAAAACAGCTAAATGAACTCGCTAAATTAAGTGCATCATTTATATTATATAATTTTATTAATTATTAAATAAAAGTGAATTGATAAAATCAATCAGTAATTTATTGTTGGGGGCATTTACATACACTCCACCCAATTCCTGTGTATTTACTTTCTAACACATAAACTTTACGTTTTTGCATTTATACCACTCAAATCTTTCATATCACATCAAATATACCACCATTTTTACTTTTAAAAAATGAAATCCACCTTTTCATGTATAGGTAAGGTGTCATGCATATAGAAATAGGAAGTTTAGGTGTTGGATATATAAAAGCATAAGAATTGCGTGGTATGAATGTAAATCTGGCTAGGTTCATACCTTCATAAACTGTGGATATCTGAAATCAATAACCATGAATGTAAAATAAGACTGTTACCTTAACAAAATGGATTACTCGATGAGTTTGTAAATGGAATTAAATTTCTCATGTACAAGAGTTCTCCACTGTCTATTTAGAGAAGTCCTTAGTTATCTATAGCACAACCCTACATGCCCTAAAAAGCTTCTAATCCTTCTAACAGAAGTAGGTGGAAGCCATCTGCCCTAAAACAATCCGTCAACCATCATAAACTAACATTTTTCCTAATTTAGCACTAACTTAGTCTCTGCATATCTTTGCACAACTTTGGCAAGGTGTTCAAGACATAAGTCAAGGTATGTGCCAAATATAAAGAATTCATCTATGACAACCTCAATCCCCTTCTCTATCAAAATAAATAATATAGATACCATGAAAGTCTGAAGGGCATCCTCCTAAAGAAAAAGGTTTTATAGGAACTAGTGAAAGTGTCATTTTTATGTTCTTTAGAATCTATAGGAATTTGACGATAACTAGAATAACCATCTAGGAAATAACAATAAGAATGTTAAGACAATTTATCAATTATTTGGTCAAGAAAATGCAAGGAAAAATGATTCTTTCTAGTTGCTTTATTCATTTTCCTATAGTATATACAATTCCTCTAACCAACGACACTCATAGTGGATATAAGTTTGTCCTTATTGTTTCCTAATACTATCACTCATCCCTTCTTGTGTACACTATAATTTAGGCTAACTACTTTAGGATCTCCTTTTTAACTACCTCTTTCCTCACTAGGTTTACTTTTATTTGGGGATTAAACTTTTGTTCATGATCGTCCATCCTCTTAATATCTATTATACTCCACCCAAAGGCTTTCTTAAAAATCCTCAAAACTCTCATCCTCACTCAAATTAGTGAAAATAAGCAAAGCTAAAAAAGCTCCTAAGAATACATACTTTAAGTGCTTAAGGAGAACCTTAAGTTGTAGTTCAGGAGCATCAATTACCAAAGGAACTAAAGGATTACATTAGTAGTAATGCCCAAAACCTTAAATCTATCCCTAGCCACTCTAGGGATTGCCTCTAATGATATAACATATTCTTTATTAGGATCTTCACTATTATCCTTAATTAAGTCTTGCTCTATTGAGTCCAACACCATAGTCTCTCTAAATTGGCCCCTAATCAACCCATCCACAATATCTCACCTATAATAGGTATCATCACAAAGATCTTTAGAAAACATAATTGCTTTCAACACATTAAAAGTAAATTTTTAAAAATGGACTATCATAGTAAGCTCTCATTTCTAAACATCAATCATGGCCCTTCCTATGGATTAAAAAGTGTTATCTAGGTTAATGGTGATATCCTTATTCTCCTCCATATTTAAGACAATAAACTCATATGGGAAGATGAACTTATCAACCTTAAAAATGACATCTTCTATAACCCTCTGAGGATAGGTGAGAGAATGATAAGCTAACTTTGTTGTGGTAGGCTGGAATTCTCTTACTCAAAATTTCATAAAGAGAGACAAAGGCATAAGATTGATACTGACCCCCAAATCACATAATGTTTTCCCAAAGAATTTATCCTCTATAGCATAAGTAATGGTGAAACTAACCAAATCCTTAAGTTCTTATGAATTTTTCTTCTAAAGGATAACAATATATTTCTTTGTTAGGGCCAGTCTCAAAGTTTTTTTTATTATTATTATTCGAGATGTCTTCATAAATGTAACATAACTTTACATTAGTTCTAAAGCTTCTACAAATGTGATATTCATAGTGAACTTCGTGAACACCTCTAAATTCTAAAAAAACTGTTGGTCTAATTTATGTTTTTATGATCTCTAGGAATATGATAGTGGTGATCTTTCAAGCTCCTTCTTAGGAGGTGATGGTATTTTTCCTAAGTTCTATGAAGGTTTCTCAATTAGTTTCTCAGGTTGAGGATCGAACTCCTTTCCTCTAAGTCCTACTTTAGGCTCCTCAAGCTCCTTTCCACTCCTAAATCTTGGAGATTTACACCGCTTCTACCCCTTTTCTTTTGAATTCACTTCAACGTTACTTGAAAGTGTATATTGGGGTCTGCTACTCAAAGAATTTGTTATCTACCCAAATTGATTCTCGATGTTTCTTATGTATATAGCTTGAATTTGTAATTGATTTCTCATTTATAATATTATCTCATTCAAAGATAACTTCTTATCCTTATATTGTGAATTTGAAGTGAATCTCAGCATGTAAGTTGGTCTCTAATTATTATTTCTTTAATTGTTCCAATTTCCTAAGGTATTAGGTTGGTTACTACCCTAAGACTAGTTGCATACATTTTGATTGTTATTCTAATTAAAATTTGAATAATTTCTCTATCCTAGGTAATAAGTATTGGAATAGTGGTTGTTGGATCTATTATTTATTACATTCAAGGTCTATATAGTAGTAGAATTAACTAATTGGCCATAGGCATTCTTTTCGATTGCTAGTGATGCTAGTGTAGAAATTAAACCAAAATTATTTAGCTTTATCATTAGAACTGTTAAAACATTAGTATCATGGACACTGGCTACTTTCCTGGGGTTGACTCTCTCAAAAGGCTATTAAATCATTGGTAGTCCTCTCCTCTATAAGTGTATAGGCTTCCTCAAAAGGTTTAGACATCAAAGAACCCTAGGTGCAACATTAATTGTCAATCTCAAAGATCTCATCAGTCTGTTATAAAAAGTTTAGATAATTAACCAATCACATAGGACATGGTGTGGGCACTTCCTAAGTAATATTTATTATAATTTAGTCACCTAGATCATGCAAAAAAACCCAAGATTATGTGTTTCTCTATTGATTGCACAATCCTAACAGTAATATTCCATTTTTTGCTAAAAAAATGTGTATGTCAACATGGTTCTTCCGCTGGCCTTCTTTCGTCGTCCTAGCTCACAATACATTATAATATTCCAAGTGGTCAATTTGAAAATAAATGAAACATTCAAAGTTAATATATTAACATATCCCATAATATTTTAACATTCACATGACATGAATGTCTCTATGTTACTTAGATTTCCAATCTAAGAGAGAGAAGTTATTAGTTCCTAAGCATGAGAGATGAAAATAATAGAATTTCCAATGAACTAAAGAGAAATCAAGTTTACACAAGAGTAAAAGCGATCAAACCAAATTTATTCTTGCATCACTCCACCAGGATTCTCTTTTACAATGTTTCTCCACTAGCCATCACTCACACTTATAATAATGAAATCCACTCTCTAATATCTCACAAACTCTCACAAAATCCCAAATTCCTCACAAATACTCTCTCACATCATCTAGGGTTAGGAAAATAACACCAGAAGATTGTGTCAATTCTTTTGAACTCTTACAATTTAATGCCTTCAGACTGCCACATAGATCTTTGAATTGTAAAAAATTTTACAAAGTTAGTGTTGGGCACTTAGGTACCATGAGGCGATGACGAGTTTCCTCTAGCTCTGTATATTGGCATGAAGGAAAGTATGGATCAGGTGACAGGAATGGACGCTTAGGAGCTGGTTTTGGGTGTTGGGGCAGTGATCCTAGATGTTGGGTTTCCGACTACTCTGTATTTTGGTAAACTTAGGGAGCATCTTCAGACACCAGGCATGGGCGTGTAAGCGTTGCTCTGGTGAATTTTCCCTTCTTTGCTCCCTGTGCTGACTTTTAGGATGTTTATTACATAAACAAATATACCTTGAAAACACATAACAATGACGTAAATAACATATAAAACACAGGAAATATCACATCACATTTACTACATATCACTTGACCTTGATCCAAACTAAATAAAATGGTTACACATAATACACTAACTCTTTAACTATTCATAAGTGTTAGAAAAGAGTTCTTTCAACCCAATAAAATTTATAATGAACCACAAAGTAACTGTAAAAATGAGAACAAGAGTCTGAAAAAATTTATTTGATTTGGCTTGATTAAGCCTATGCTCATGGCTGCACGGAGATCTAATAATCCACTAAACTTTACAAAAAAAATATAAAAATTTATAATTCATACAAATTTAATAATATGTAGAATAGATGTCATTTTATCTAGCTAATAGAACAAAATGCAATCACTTACTGTGAAGATCATAACTTCCCATCTTTTTAAAAGAAGACAGAGAACTCAACATGCAAGCATCTGAAAGAATTCTATCTTTTTTTTAGAAGACAACACTTTTATATTATGGATTTTGCGGATGTTTTATGAATGTTTTATAAATGAGGATTTTATGGATTTATATAATAAAGTGTTCATTTTATTACATCAATTATCAATCACAATTGAAGTTTTATGTAACATCCATTGCAGACTTTTATGATAGCATCTATTTAAGACTTCATGGTAGCTTTCATTTAGAAGTTTGTGGTAGCTTTTATGCAAGGAATTTTAGTATATTCTACTTGAGATTTTATGATAGCCACCAATTTTGAAAAAATAAGATCAATATTTTTCCCAAGGTATTAAATGAAATCAAGCTCCACACTATAAAAAACTCCTATTTTGAGTTTAAATTTTTAATATACTTGCTTAATGATTATATTTTAAATACTTCTTGATGTTGCATCTCCATGGCATCAGTTGTAAGAGTTAATCAAGATTTTGCAATGCCTCAGTCTATGTGAGGCAAACTTGTAGAACATTTTCGTATTATTATTTTTCCTTATTACGTACTCTGAATGCTTGCTTATTTTCAATGCTCATCTATTCTTTGGAAGCTACTACTAGGCACAAATTTTAATTTGCAATACACTTCCAGAACATTGGTAATAGATTTTATACCGGCTCTCACTTATTTACTACTTGATGTCATGTTCTTAGTACAATTCTTGCTTCTAATAACTACCACTGTTATTGTTGACATTAACACATCAATGTGTGAAATTGCATTCTACAGCATATAAGGTTACTTTATTCACATTCCAGACAGACAACAAACCCCCAAAGACCTTAAATGTATTAGCATAACTAGAGAATTTATATCTATAATACTAAAGAACAATTAAAGATATTAGATTCTTCTTCAAATATATCACGTAGTTAATTCAAACCAAACAATATAGATGAACCTTAGTTAAACCATATTATATCAGAAATGCATTCGTACGTTGTTCAAATACTGTTAACTTGTGTATTCAGCCTTCCCAAAAAGGAAGCATTGGCATCAATCTGTACAGTGTGGTGTGTTGAAATATAAACTTGTTTTAGTTGTTTAAATAAAGCTTAATTTCTATAAGCTTATTCTAGAACATGTGGTAGGTATGAAATTATTGTGTAGTAGGTGTGATAGGTGTGGTAGGTGTTGAATTATTGTGTGGTAGGTGTGGAATTATTTGTAACCATTGGATTGTAATTGTGGTGACACAATCTTAGCCATTAATTTAGGAGGTGCCACTAGTATAAATAGGGGTGGAGTCTTTGAGTTTGTATCAAGTCAAGTAAGGGTGTTAAATAAGAGTGAAGCTTCTTCCATAAGTTGTGTTTTTAGCCTTTGTCATTTCCTAAAAGCTTTTCCATTCCAACAAAGTGGTATCAGAGCGAGGTTCCATTAGAGAGAAATGGCAAACGGTGGCATGGCTTCGTTCCAAGTCCCGATGCTTAAGGAAAGCATCTACGACAATTGGAGTATCAAGATGAAGGCACTCCTTGGAGCGCATGACGTTTGGGAGGTTGTGGAGAAAGGCTACGATGAGCCAAGTGATGAGTCCGCTCTATCCACAACACAAAAGGATAACTTACGAGACTTGCGAAAGAGAGACAAGAAGGCTCTCTTCCTCATCTATCAAGCTTTAGATGAAGATGGTTTTGAGAAGATCTCAAGTGCTACTTCGGCCAAACTAGCATGGAAGAAGCTCGAGGTTTCATATAAGGGAGAAGAGAAAGTTAAAAAGGTACGACTTCAAACTTTAAGAAGTCAATTTGATGTTTTGCATATGAAAGAAGGCGAGTTGGTCTCCGATTACTTTTCTAGAGTAATTACCATTTCCAATCAACTAAAAAGAAATGGTGAGAAGTAAGAAGATGTGGCTATCATGGAAAAGATCCTCCGATCGTTAGATTCAAAATTTGATAGTATCACAAC
>NW_018164444.1:74634174-74643456 GCF_001263595.1 Phalaenopsis equestris
CAGAGTACGTGGCTGCAACCTCATGTGTTTGTCATGCAATTTGGCTTCGAAACTTATTAAAGGAGATAAGTTTACCACAAGAAGAGGCGATTAAGATTTGTATTGATAACAAGTCTGCAATCGCGCTAGCAAAGAATCCTGTTTTCCACGATAGAAGCAAGCACATTGATATGCGTTATCACTACATCAGAGAATGCATCGAAAGAAGGGAGATACAAGTGCAGTACGTGAAGTCTCAAGACCAAGTTGCAGATATTTTTACCAAGCCACTGAAGAGTGAAGACTTTATTAAAATGAGAAGTTTGCTTGGAGTCACAAAATCAAGTTTAAGAGGGGGTGTTGAAATATAAACTTGTTTTAGTTGTTTAAATAAAGCTTAATTTCTATAAGCTTATTCTAGAACATGTGGTAGGTATGAAATTATTGTGTAGTAGGTGTGGTAGGTGTGGTAGGTGTTGAATTATTGTGTGGTAGGTGTGGAATTATTTGTAACCATTGGATTGTAATTGTGGTGACACAATCTTAGCCATTAATTTAGGAGGTGCCACTAGTATAAATAGGGGTGGAGTCTTTGAGTTTGTATCAAGTCAAGTAAGGGTGTTAAATAAGAGTGAAGCTTCTTCCATAAGTTGTGTTTTTAGCCTTTGTCATTTCCTAAAAGCTTTTCCATTCCAACATGGTGCTCACCATCGACAAACACCACAAAAGATTCAGTAGCATCCAAAAGAACATTTGATTTCAAGCTATAATGGTGAGTTATAAACCTCATTTACTCGCATCTTATGTGTAAAATTTACCAAGTAAAATTAGTTCCCTTCAGGTCTATAAACCCACTGGTCTTTGGAGATTATCCTGAGACCATGAGGAAAAATGCAGGCACATGACTCCCAACTCTCAGTGAATCTGAATCCCAACAAGTGAGGAATGCTTTTGACCTTATAGGCATCAATTATAACTTTGCAACATTTGTAGTTGATGACTCCGATGCTCCCAAGATCGGTCCACGAGATTTTAATCCTGACAGGCTAAATTCACAGGTCAGATTCACCCTTAAGGTTTTATTTATAAAATAATATTAATTCTTAATACAATTTGTAAATATATTTGAAAGAAGAAAACACTTGGCAGAAGCTGTAGTGCAGGTTCAAATGACGAACCACCAGTAGATCAGGTGAGGCTTTGTGAACCCAAAGTTTTGGCTTTGGTTATATCTCAAGTGAAGCTCTGCTAACATGTTCTGCTCAATAACAGTTTATTCCTCCAGGTTACATACCAAACAATCCTACAGGTATGCTAAAAGTGCTGAAATATCTCAAAGAATCGTATGGAAATCCCCCTCTCTATATTCAAGAAAATGGTATACCCATCCTAATCTAAAAAAAAAAAAAAACATCACAAATCTCAGCATGGCAAAACAAACTGTTGACAGTACTGAAATTATATAAAAAAAAAGTATATGCAGGGCATAATTGTGTGCTGAGAAGCCATAAAAACTTTGCGTTAAGTTGGATTTAGTAAACTCTTCATAACCAAATTTTATAAATAATGAGAGAGTTGAGTTAAAACCTGAAAAATTTTGTGGGGTGATAAATATTAAATATTTCTAGATCGTGATAAATTTTTTAACCATTTATTTTAAGATTTAGCACTTAGAAATTGAAACAAAACTTGTCATAGTAAAATTTTGAAGTCCCAAAATTCTGTTCAACAGCCATTAAACTAAATCTTGCTTAAATCTTCTATAAAATATTAATACTGAAAAAAATACAAATAAATAGGTTATGGCCGTGGAATCAAAGAGGAGCTCAATGACAAGGGGAGAATATCATTTCTGAGTGGTTACATTGGAGGCCTTCAGGTAAGCAGTACAGACTTCAGATCTGTTAACAGCAGAAAATATAAAATTAATCTTTCATAATGTTTCTGAAAAATAACAATCCTTTGGGTGATAATTCTTGCAGGGAAGGATCGGATGTGAGGGTGTACTTCGTTTGGTCATTTCTGGTTTTTTTCAAGCTATTATATGGGTACAGAAGCAGTTTCGGGCTCTCTATTTCGTAAACTTCAAGGATACAGAGCGTGAGAGATCCTAAGCTCTCTGCTTATTGTTATTCAAACTTCCTTAAAAATGGAAGGTGATCAAGACAGAGAAGACAAAGGAAGAGGAAAAATATCATTCAATGCAATAATGATGTCTCTTATGTGGAAGTGAAATGTTAAATAAATGTGTCATAAAATTATTGTAAGAGTAGAAGGTATGCAAGAAAATAATTTCTTCTCCACACTAGAAGCTATTAACCTGAAATATACAGTAATTTAGCACAAAAGTTTAGAAATAGATGGTAAATTGCAGTTAATTTTATGATTATAATTGAGAAAGAAGCAAAGGTACTATAATGTACTTAGCATCATCAGAAGAATCTTCACGGAATTTAAAAGAACTTAATATATATATATATTTATATATAATCGAAATATTTAACGCATACTTTTCAATAAGCTGATATATTTGGTCCTCACTGGGTACTTTTGGTTGCCTTTAAACCATTGTCAAGAAACTACTTGGTTGAAACTCTTTAACTTCTGCTTATTATTTTTATTGTAAACTCCACTGGAAAAGTTAGCCCGTAATGCAAGAGTAAATCACCTTAACCAAGCGATATGAATCTCTCTCTCTATATAGACAATCCTATGTACTAATAATCGATGAATTACCAAAACTTGGCTGAAATGAACGAGATCAAAATAGTGATGAATTAATAATCCAATAAAAGTAAAAAAAAAAATTGAATGAAAAAACCATGGATCTTTCATCCTAAACTTTCAATCTCAAAAATATTTATGCATCTTCCTGAACCCCAAACTGAACCACACAATACCGCCCACTGTTTATGGCAAAAGACCCTCAGACGATCCTTCTCCCTTCTATGAATCTCTCGCAACCACCTTCACCCTTTCCAATCATGCAAATCATACAATCTTTCTCACACGTCCGAAAACCTATACAAGTGATTTCTGAAGCCAACCTTGGGGTGTTGCATATCATCATCTTGCTCGTCTGCATTAGCCATGCTCCCTTCGACTGACCATTTCTCCCTCTCTCTTTGATCAAAAGCCTACAAAGCAAGCCCTCTCTCGTCGTCTTTCATCAACTGTAAGACAGCAGTAAGCCTAACTCTTTTTTTTTTTTTTTTTTTTTTTTCTTTTTTTTCTTTCCTTCATTTCTTCCTCTCCCCTCAACATCCAAATCAATATATTCACATGCTACTACTTCTTTTAATTTACTTTTTATTAGGGGCATTATTGTCAATATTTGTAAATGTTTATAAGTCGTCAATTATGACTTGATAATTTGTTACTTGATACCTATGATATTAAATCTCTTCCATTCTTTATAATGAAATAGCAAATTGTATGGATTATTTTGTCATGATTTTTGGCTACATAAATTCATGAATTAGTAAGATAGTTTTCTATGCATATTAAATTCCTTGAAAGTAATAGATATTACTTTTTGCAAATCATATTTCATCATAAAATTAGTAATATAGTATTAGTATTCCATGATGTGAAAGTCTCCATTTGTCTCACACTTGAAGAACGCAGTACTCGGTGAGTGCCTTTATTCGCTCAATAGTTTTCTGGGATACCGCCGACATGAGAAGTCAAGTTTTTCTTGCAAATCAAGATGGGACCAGGGCGCTAATTGACTTGAGCCAGGAATGGCATCTACCCAATCTCTCTTTCTCTCTCTCTCTCTCTCTGGCTCACTCGCTCGCTTGTGACGAGGAAACAAAGACTGTTTCTTTGAGTCATTCCCCAATATTCAGAGATCCTTAGTAGATATAGAGTGAGAAACACTTGTTTTAACAGTACATCAATCACCTTCTTTCATATCTTCCTCTAAAAAATAATATTTATGTGATTGTATGAACTTAAAAATAATAAAAGACTACCTCTTAAAAGTATTCAACAATTAGTCATATTAATTATGACGCACTTCTCAAATATTAGCTTTCAATGAGCAATGGTTGCATTGATATGTGTTGGTAAAGCATTTCTTATGATTAGCCAAGCCGATCAATTTAGAGTGAAATCATTTGGATTTTCTACAATATTGATGCTTTTATTCATAATTTTAGGGTGCTATAGTATAATTGAAAACACCAAAATATAACAAGCTAAGAGAAAAATGAAAGATTTACATACAACAATGGAATTATTGAGGCGACATGAAAGATTTGGGTAGTATAATTACAAAGAATGAAGTTAGGTTTTAGACATATAAATACATGAGAACTAGGCGGTATGCATGTAAATGCCCCTTTTAATTTTTTTTTAAATAAAAAATAAATAAAACTATTAATTCAAAATTAAGTGCCTTATATTTAAATTTGAAATAAATTTAGTAGAGAATATCAAAATCATTCTCAGGTTCTGTTACAAGGATGTATAGCCTATGAAAAAATTTGTCTTTTCTATGTCACGGACAATGCAGAGATCCTCAGGATGTATTTTAGTGAACTCACTTAAATTTTTTTTTTTTTTTAAAAAAATCGAAATACATCTACTGTCAGGATTACGTATGCAATAATTTTTCCAAGGATGGCGGGGCCCAGGCAGCATCCCCTCTCGAAACAGTCGCAATTGAAGTACCCGGGAGGAATCGCGGCTTGCAGAGAGCCAATACAAAAGAAGGATCGCGGTGTGCAGACGGCATTCCCTCGCGATACAGTCGCGATGGAAGTACCCAGGAGGAATCGGGGCTTGCAGAGATCCTAAGAGTCGATATAGAAGAAAGATCGTGACGTGCAGGCGGCATCACCTCACAAAACAGTCGCGATTGAAGTATCCGGAAGGAATTACGGCGTCCAAGAATCCTAAGAGTCGATACAGTCGCAATTGAAACCAGCTGAAGGGATCCCCGCGTACAGAGCTATCGTCGATCGATCCGACCTTAGGCCTTCTAGTGGAATCGCGACATTCAGGCTTTCGAGATCGAATCCTGCGATTCTAGCTGGCCGGGAAGCATCGACAGGTTTGTTTGGCTGGTGATAAATTTCAGCATTCCGTAGTTTTGGTAGGTGATCGAAAATTTTTTTAGGAAATAAAGGGAGCTGAGAAGATATATGATTTGGACAAGAAATTAGAAAAAGAGAGGAGTAATTTGGGATGGAATAAAGTTTCACTGTTATAGAGATAAGGTTCTCGTTTACAGACAACTGACAGGAGGAAAACATTCACCATCACTGACCCCCTCTAGGACTCCAATTAAGGGTGTGGCTTAGAGATTTTTTATGGAGGTGATTGGGCCAAAACATTAAAAATGGATTATGGCAGAGGTATAGAGGAGCATGAAGAAGAGTGGAGAGAAGCGGAGAGGGGATATATGGCTAGAGAGGGGATATAAGGCTATGGTCCAAGGAAGAAGTTTTACCTTCGATATATGGGGGGAAGCAACGAAGAAGAGAAAGTTGGGTTGGACATGTTAGAGTTAAAAATTTGAAGATGCATTTGAGGGGGAAGACGCACATGTATAGGTATATCGGGTGGAGCAATACTTCGCGGTGAATGGGTTAGATGGGGAGGAGAAACTCATGGCAGCAAGATTGTGTTTGGAGGGGAGAGCTGTAGCCTTATTTTAGTGGAGGAAGACTAGATACCCAATTCGTTCGTGGGATTAATTTAAGGATTGTTTGTTGGAACTTTTTCGAGCCATTCGAGAATAGGACTTATACGAGCAATTCTATGTCTAAACTCAGGAGGAGATGATAATAGAATATAGGGAGAGAATTGAACTATTGTCGGGACGACTGTGAGGGATTTCTGAAACAAGACTGGAAGGGAATTTCATGAAGAACTTAAAGACCCAACATACAGGCAATACTCTGACTACTAAGACCACAAAGATTGAGAGAAATGATGAAGCTAACCCAGATAATGGAAGGCAAGAACTAGAAGACGAATGCCAACAAGAGCAACGCAGATGGAGCATCGTACAGAATGATTGCAACCATGCCAGTTCAAAGAACGGAAGATCAGAGGGAGGTTGCATGGGATACTAATAACCTCAACTGGGAGCAACACTCAAGTGTCTTACAAAAAGATTCAAGAGAAACGAGCCAAGAGATTATGTTTTCGGTGTGATAAGAAGTTTAGTCCAGGACATCGTTGAAAGGATCGAAGATTACAAGTTCTCATAATGCAGAACGAGGAAGCAGAGAATGAAATAAATAATAGAGACCAGGGTAGGGGTGGGAGGGGGCATTGTTACGAGTGCGTATAGCCTAAGGACAAATTTGTCTTTTGTACGCCAAAGTGCAATTTAGTCTTTTATTATTATTATTATTGGGTATAAATATATCCGTTATGTCTAGGATTAAGATTATTCATAAGATTAAGTTATGGGTCTTAGGTCTAAGGTTCGTGATAGATATGACTACCTATCAAATTATAGGAGTTGGGAGAGATTCCCTACCTCTCGAACTGTAGGTGCTTAACCTTTGTATTTGTGTGAGTTATTTGATTTAATGAAGAAATATTAATTTGTCCTAATTTTTGTGAAAAAAATGTGTCAATTTCTACATCAAATCTTATCAGGTTCATGCCACTGACCCTCATGACTTCTTTGGAAATTGAGTTGCTTGTTATTTATTTATTATTCTTTTTCTTAATAACCTTCTAGCACATTTTTGGAAAAAAATATTATTTATGGTGGACTGAACGTCCAGAGGAGAGTTTGGTCACGACCATGCCATGGCGGCCCGATCCACCGTAATATTTCTTCCACATTTTCCGCTTCATAATTCCGCCTTCCGTCCTCCAGCTCATGAAAAAATATTACCTCAGGAGTACTGATGCATCAGTACTCCAATGAGGAGATGCCACGTGGCATTATGGTGGGACCATTGCATACGTGTCACCTCCTCATCGGAGTACTGATGCATCAGTACTCCTGAGATAATATTTTTTTCTAGCTCTTCAGGGACCGCTTTTAAATACTTAAGTTATAACTTTTTATATTGATAATGCAGAATCCAAAACATACGTATGATCATGAATAAGACTTAATTATACATGTGCAAACTTGTAATGTATTTTCTCAATACAACTATATAAATATATCTTAAAGCTTTTTATATAAATATTGATAATCATTATTTATTAAAAAAAAAAAAATTTCGTTGAATAAATTTAAAACTCCACATGAAATCAAGCTTGCTTGAACTCAACTTGCAATCAACCATTAAAATCAAAGGTATTAAGAAGCATATCCTTCGGTAAAATAGGTCTAAAAAGCACAAAGCAATAAATGAAATAAGATGCAACCTAGCCTAATCTACATCATGAGAACGACTAATTACCAATGAACATATTGCACCTCAGTGAAAGTTGCTCTGTCAAATTTCACTATTTCTTTTGGTGCTCCTGTACACATACATGGAACCCTATAAATAAATAAGAGCTTAGCACCAAACAAACCTGCTAGCTCAATCAAGCCGCGCCAGCCATTATCATATGAATCTCAAACACATTACACATATGGTGTCTATTTAATTTAGTGTAGCATACTGTAATCAAAATGCAAAGATTTAAAAATTTTATCTGTTTCTTCACCCGAAATTTGCTCAAATCAAGTGAATTCAAAAAATACAAAAGCTTTTTAAGTCAAAAAAATCACTTGTGCCATGGGTTGCACTCTGCCACCCACAACCAATTGTCACTCGACTAAGGATGTGTTTGGTGCAGCGGTGTAGTGGCGGTGCAGTGTCACACCATATATTATTGTGTTTGACAAAACTGCATTTAGTCTGCTTTTTTTAAAAAAATGTCGTGGTAAGCTGTGTTTTTCAACTAGATCAGGCTAAGTGCGATAGCTGCTAGAAAGCTATGGTCTGATTTTTTGAAGAAAAATATTGTAATAGCCACGGCATAATAACTTTTGCACCATCTTTTTCAAACAGTTGCAATTGTCTCAAATAGACCCCAAACCTCCAGCTCGCGACAGCCCTTAATCACAGCAATCCCTAATCATCCACTCGGCCGTGATCAACCCTCATCAAAAACCATCCCTCAATGCTAGATTGGAAACCCTGCTTGTCACCCTTGCCATCTGCATCATGCACGATCACCACAATTCACATCATACCCAAGGCTAAAGTCAAAAGGTAATTTCTCAACAAACCAAAAACCAAAAATAACCGAAGAATCTTCTATGTTTATTTTATAGCCAATCAAACAACCTAAAAAAAAAAAAAAATCTCTAACAACAGCGTATTCATTTTATACTGTATTTAACACTTAAATATTTTAAATACTTACAAATAAAATCCCGTTGACCGATAAGAGTGAAACCAAACTATTCAGTACTCGCATGGCTTCAAACATTAGTTTTCACAAAGCTTAGTGCAATCAGTTTCCAGATTAGTCGCAGGACAGGACAGTCTTAGCCCATCTCTCCACAAACAGGATTGGCAACACGACATATCAAATTGGTGATATAGATATAACTTCCTAAAATTCCAGATATAACACTCCAAGATCTGTATCGAAGAAAGATAAACTAATAAAATACTGACTGTATGAATCATTGCTTTGCATACAACACAATCCTGCAAGGTAGAGTGCTCAGGCATCAAATTCATAGAAATTTACAAACAGCTCTTAAAAATCTCAACAAGTTACATTACCATAAAATATCAACCTCTCATGAAGTAATATAATGCTTCCTCTGAACATCGTATCTCTGACACAGCTTCTTCAATGTTGCTACTGAATGCTGCATCAAATTCAACTTCGTATCCCTAAACATTGCCTGAAAAATACAATATTTTTAGGATATTAAGTTTAGAGGGATGAACGCTCAAGATTGCATATCCGAGTAACAGAAAATGGAAGAATTAAGAAAATGAAGGCTTACTTGGTAGTCATCTCCATATTTCATAATTAAATTGCCAACATGAACCCTTTGCATGGTTGTCAAAGGCTGCAGCTGTGCAGTTTTCCCGTCCCGCCGCTTCTTCCCTAGAGCAGTTTTCAAGTCTGTTGAACAAAGGTCAGTCATAATTCAGGAACTTGTTTATCAATCTATATAAACAAAAAACTTAAATAAGAAAGAAGGAAAGTAAATAGAATATACAATTCAGAAAAAAAATCATAAAATATGCACCACCAAAACATAAATCTTCAACAAAAAGAAAATAGAGAATGCATGCTGCTTTTCTGAAGGGGACTTGTCCAGGCATCACAATCCCTCTTTCACCAAATATAGTGATGGTAACG
>NW_018164444.1:74643556-74654644 GCF_001263595.1 Phalaenopsis equestris
TGGGACATCTTTCTATCCGCTTTATTTTTTCATACTGCCACCACAGTTCTAATCGGAGAACTGCTTTCTTGCTATATTTTGAATTTTTTTATGGTAGAAAACTGTTTTTTCAACCTAAGTTGTTAAAATTGGGCGGCTACCAAAAAGCTGTGATTTGACTTTTTGAAAATAAAATAAACTTGTATTAGCCATCACAACTTTTCAAAAAGTTATTTTTTCTGCAGCAGCTTCACAGTTGCTTTTTCAAACAGCTATAATTGCCACACATACCCTAATTTTCTCCATCTTTGCAGTTGCCTCCGGCCTCTTTCCAACAAACATTTGTCATCGACATCTTGGTTAGCCCTACCAAGCTATGCTTTCAACTGTCTCAAAACAAAACCCTTTTGCGTAAATCACTACAAAGTCCAAAAGCCTTTCGAGTGCATTTTATTGTATAAGGCCTTAACTAATCTTTTCATGACAATGGTATAAATTTTATGTTTTATTCTGTTTAACCCAAATTTGCTCTGTGAATCATACCGAATAAATAATGCCTAGCATGGAGAGAGAAAGAGAGAGAAAAAGAGATGAAGTGCATGATAGGCTAAAGGTTTTAGAGTTTTTAATCAGTGATTTATTTGTCTCTTTTTTGTATAAACGACCCTCCTATTTATAGGCAAAATAAGGAGAATACAAAAGTATAATTACCTGCTTGCCCCTGTCTTATTAGAGGCATTACAGAAAAATTTAGCAAAAAAGTAAATAAATCAAGATTTAAATACAGGTGTAAATGGATAAATAAATAAATAATTCTTTAGCTCAGTCCTTCCTGCATATCAGCCGCTTGCAACCGGTAATCTTTGGATCGCGAGAGGCCGCTTGTCAGGCTCTGCTGTGTTCAAATAGCCAGTTGACTTAAGCTATCTGTCGGTCGATAGAATCTTTGATTAGTCGTCCCTTGTTGGCTAATCAACATCTGTAGTCTATCGGTCGGCTTTGGATTCTACTCGAGGGAACTGAGCCCATGGATGTTTCTAGTTCATGCCCTGTATACTTCAATTGTTGGTGGATTTTATTTGATCACACTGTTGTACATATTCGTTGATGGGCGCCACTTATCTCACCAAATTTGGGTTGATGATATGTTAACTGCTGCTTATCTTTTCGGTACTACTCTAAAAACGAAATTACCTCATCAACTCCGTATAAAAAGAACTAACCAAACAACTTTGTCTTTGGATGTTCTCTTTTTCCACATCGAAGTTTAAAATTTAGCAACAAACTTTCCCTTAGAGCTCCATTCTATATACTTCTTGGCTGCTTTGAACTTCACAAGGGTTATTGATGCCTTGATGTGACCAATGGAAACATTTTTCACTTCCCATCATGCGGTCTTTGACGAAACCATCTCTTGCCATAACAAGTTGCAAGCTTTAATCACTACTAAACCTCAAATATTCCACCTTTACTCAAACCACATCTTCTACCACTCCCAACTTCACAAGGTTTATTGATGCCTTGATGTGACCAATGGAAACATTTTTCACTTCCCGTCATACGGTCTTTGACGAAACCAGCTCTTGCCATAACAAGTTGTAAGCTTTAATCACTACAAAACCTCAAATATTCCACCTTTACTCAAACAACATCTTCCACCACTCCCAACTTCACAAGGGTTACTGATGCCTTGATGTGACCAATGGAAACATTTTTCACTTCCCATCATGCGGTCTTTGACGAAACCAGCTCTTGCTATACAAGTGGCAAGTTTTAATCACTACAAAACCTCAAACATTCCACCTTTACTCAAACCACATCTTCTACCACTCGCAACCTTCAATCATTATTCTAAGCCCTCCTCCCACAAAGAGTGATTCTAAAAAGTAACTAAATTTAAAAATTTAAAGATTTATATATACATACATACATATATATATACATACATATACATACATATACATACATATATATATATAGATGTATGTATGTATGTATATATATATATGTATGTATGTATATATCGCCCAAATATTGATTTCTCATGCGCTTTTTAGCTCCATGATAAGAGCCCGCGTCATCTGCCTAAAATTTTAGAGCCCTCGCACTGCGGTGGGATCGATCCTTTGAACTGAGAGGACTTGCAGTGACCCCGCCACCAACAGTCCAAGGCTTGTGGTATATATATATATATATAGTTAAAGAATGACCGGAGGCTATTATAGGAGTTCCCATCCATCCTCATGTTCCTAACTATTTGAGGACCGCCCTCACTACTGGCAAACTGGTCAGAGGGAGATTCGAACATGAGGGGACTTACGACCTCTCTACCACATCTTAACAGGAAAAAAAAACCGTTCCTTTTTGAAAAATAGGCTTCCTCTTTCTTTCAGAAAAAGCTCTCGACTTTTAGTTTCTAGTCACTCTCAACTCTTTTAAAAATTAAATTTAAAAAAAAATGATCTTTTAGTTTCAAGTCACACTCAAGACTCATATTCAGCAAACAATAAATCAAAGGAGATGTTAGTACCATTATGTCATAGATCAAGTAACTTTTTCTTAGATAAATTATTGGCAGTTATCTATCAATACCTATTTGGACGATATGATTGTTCGGGTTAGGTATAGAGCAATTTGGTATATATTGAAGAGTAAAAAAGATATTAAATTTTGATGTTAAATTGTTAAGGAATATACAAATTCCTTGTATAAATGTAAAATTGTGAGAGAGGAGAAAAAAAATAATAATAAAGAAGAAGGATGATATAGGGGTGTAAACGAACCGAACACGAGCGAGCCTAGGCTTAGCTCGTGTTCGGCTCGTTTATATTTCGAGCTCAGCTCGTTTGCTTAGCGAGCCGAATACGAGTTGTTCATGAACAAAGAGTCATTTTGACAAGTCTAATCACGTAACCATAAAATAGATTGGAGCAAGATTTAAAACTTCATTTGAATCTAATTTAATAATTTTCATTATATTTTCATTATTAATATTTTTAAATGATTATAAATCTTTGTAGCCTTGTAGTTAACTATTTTTTTAAAAAAGACTACTCATCAAAGATACATATATAATTGATTAGTAGTATTTCGAGCCAAAATGAGCCGAACACTAACGAACAAACATTTGTTCGTGTTCGGCTCGTTAAAAATGAAATAAGTATTTAAATGTTTCAATAATAATGCTAATAATAATAAGATTTAAATATCATATTTTATGGGATATGTTAGCAAGGCATGTTCATGATAGACAGTATAAATATAATAACTAAGATGAGCATATATAGATGCAAAAAAAATCTCAAATTAATGTGTTTATGATGATATATATAAGTAGGGCAACAAATTTGAGTCATTATTAAGAGAAAAAATCTCAATGTATAGCCTTAAAGCTAGATTTTTAAGCTTATGATATGTGGTATAGTTTTGATATCATCCTTTAGGATGGAGAATAAACTTATACCTACATATATGATATATTCTAATGCTAATGTAATTTATTTCATATTAAAATTAGAAATTAAAAAAAAATTTATATTTGAGATGAAATAATCACTTTTGCATATAAATGTAAGCTTAGCAAGTATAGTGCATATATGTTGACATTAAATTTCTCATATAGTGCATGACATTGAGTTTCTCATACAACACATAAATGAAATAAGTTTATATAATTGTAAGTTTATTTTTATGATATTTTATCTAATTCTTGGGCTGAAAATTAATAGGCCAATAATTTGGAGAGAAACAAACAAAAATAGAGGCAACACCGCAGCACCAGACAAATTGTGTCAGAAGCCTGAAACTTCAAAAATCAAGATAAGGGCTTGACAATTCAATGACACTTCTTAATACTAAGGAACCATCATACAAGCATTATAATTCTACATTCCTAGTGCCACAACATCATCATAAGAAGTTAAAGCCAACAAACTTAGAGCTCATAACAACAACATAATTATTTAGCACTATAGTGTTATGTCAACAAGGCCACATCGCTACATCGTAGTGTTGTAGCTCCACAACTTGAGATGCAGTTGTTGCATAATTGTGGAACATGCCCATGAACGTGAGTGAGCTGGAATTAGGAGTTAAAGATGTGTTTACCACTAAATGGCTTAAGAGTGGAGTGTATTTGAGGACATAGTGTATTCGCAAGAGTGATCGAAGCGAGGGAGAGTTAGAGGAAGGTTGTGTAATTTGTGCAATTAAAGGAGACCAAGTGTGGAATCAATATTTAGAGCTTATTCACGTGTTTTCTCATTCACCTGTTTGTATCTTTGGAATAATTTTCGTATTTGAAAAATGTTATATGTAAAAATATTTTATAACTATGTTATAATTCTTTGAGCTAGCATAATTTTGTGTAATTGTAATTCTATGCTTATCTTTGGAATTAACTTTGAAATTAATTTAAATATATTTTTGTTGGGTGTATATTAAAAAAATAATGATCTAATAATTTTGATTGAAAATTAGTGGAATTGCATGGTTAACAACCAATTTCTCAGAAAATAAAATAATATAATTTTTAATAAATTGTAATCTAAAAAGGAATAGAGAATACTAAAGAGTTTTGCATATTTAGTCCAACCTAACTTGTAATATGAAGTCTCATTGCTTCTTTTTAAGTCTCGGAGAAATTAAGGTGTACATCTCAACTGACAGCATTATAGGAAAATCTAATACATATTACACAAATTCCAAGCACTGACTGGTTCAACCAACTTTACTTATTTGAAAAATCATAAAAATATCTAGTTTTTTTTAAAATTTTCTTGAGAAAATTATAATTAGTTGAGATTAATATGAATGTAATGGGTTGGATAAGGTAGGTGATGAGGAGTGGTAAGTCGACGACATCGTTGGTGGAGCAGTGGACTAGATTGGGGAGGACCTGGAGGTCATAGTCATGACTATAACAGTAGTGCTCATGACTATAACACTGGTGCTTATGATATATCTATAAGGAAACTTGTCATCATCGCCATCTGAAATAATCTATAAGAATTCACGGTCCAACCTTATTTGATCTTAATTATAAAAAAATATATCCAAAATTAGAATATTTTTTAACATTAACAAACAAAATTCTAAAAAAACATCAATTTAAAAAAAATTAAATGAAACAAATTTTAATTTCAAATATTTATCTTGTAAAACTTAATATAAATTATATTAGGACTTTTAGGCATAGTTCATGAAAAATAGCATTAAACTATTAAATGAACTGGCCTTTGAATCATTCATTACTGCCGGTGTCCAAATCCGTGGCCCAAACTCCACGTCAGCGAGCAGACTGGAGAGCAAAACGGTGGACTGCCGGCCACTGCCCCCATTTGCGCCCACCTTTTCGAGCGGAAGCGAGGAACCAACGCAGTGCGCGCATTTTATAACGCGTTCCCCCCGTCTCTCTCTCTCTCTCTCTCTCTCTCTCTCTCTCTCAACCTAACGCGACGGCGATGACTCTCCGATCTTCTCGCTGCTTGAGCTCGCTTGGCAGATTGGGATGTCGGCGGATTTCAGGCGTGTCCGGGGTGGCCGCTGGCGTGGAAGATTCGGCGCCGTCTGGGCGTGGCCTTGCCGCGTTTGCAAAAGCGGCTGTCGGGATCTTAGCCGTGGGAGGATCGAGCTTAGGACTGTGGTTTCTGCCTGAGTCAGAGGATACCCGGCTTGCTAATTCTTCGGATCCGAGGTTATATGGATGTAGGGAAGCATCGGCTGTTGATAAGAATCCTAGGTTTCTGTTTGGAGGTGAGGCTTGTATCCTCTTTTTTCTTGGTTTTCTTATGTATGTTGGGTCGTTGATTCTGTAGTGAATTGGCATGCATTCAGGTTTAGAACATACGCCATTCTTTCCGTTCAATTGTAGATTATCATGCAGTGTTTATCTATGATCTAGGGTAGCAAACTAGTTCCTGCTTTAGATAGGTCGGCGGCTTTCGACTTTTTTTACTTTGAATTTATTTGATTCATTACTAGGCTTGGTTTGTGTAATGAGCTTGAGTAGAAGGAAATATAGAGGATTTTGAAGAACTTAAAACCCTCTGTTTCAGCTGAGTAGAAAAAATATATTGGAGTCTTGGAGCTCCATGTAGCACTCTGTTTCAGCTGCAACAGTAAGCTAGCCATTAAAAGACAGAGCAACGGAAGATAATGTGCGCGCGCGTGTTGAGCCATACTTCAATGTTGCTATTGTCAGAACAGAACTGGGATTATACATCAAAGACACTATCTTTTGTTGTTGGATATACATTTATCCATAGGTAACATCCATACCTTTCGTATGAGCATAGTGTTACCCAAAAAAAAAGAAGAGACGGAAAGAGGATCGTGGTAGAAAAGCTCTGATAATCTCATTGAATTCAGTATTAAGGATCATGTACTGAGTTCATGTTCTGACCTCAAATTTAGAGGTTTATGTAAAGGTTCAATGCGACATGAATAACTACAATAAAAACTTACACAAAAGTTTACAATTAAGTGCTTGGCAAAGCTCTTGTGAAATGGACAAATTTGGTTGGTTGACATTTGTTTAAAAGTTTTCCTTGTTTGTCATTTTTAATGTCAAAGATGAGCTCTCTAATTAGCGAATTTTTAGAGGACAAATTCTCCTAGAAAGTTCTTTTATTTGGTAAGCAAGTGTCCTTTATTGATAGGAGAGTTCCGTTGACTGAGATGTGAATAGTCCTAGCAAATTAATGACTTCAATATGCTAAGCCTAGATGTGAGTGAAGTTTTAACCTTTACGATTTTGATGAGATACGATGTTTGGATGAATTGTGTTTGTGTGACTTCAAATTTAGCGAAGAACAAACTAGCTAAGGTTTCCTATTTGCTGAACCTAGTTTACTCTTGTTTGAAGGCATGGTTAACTTGTTCGTTAATCCTCAATTCTTTTATCACTTTTAAGAAATAAAAAGTGCTAGACAATAAAATTTTAGAATTTAAGTTGTTCTGAATGAATCGGTTTATAATGTTTTTAAGTCACCAACAATTAACTCGGGTATGAAGCCTTATCATCAAACTTCATTTCAATCTTGGAGTTGGCAATATCTCGTAGCTGTTTGTGAATCAGGTTAACAGGGAATATGAAGCTAGAGAATAATCAATGCAAAGATATCTCTCCAAATTCAATACTAGAATAAAAAGAATTGATTACTTTTGAATTGAACAAATTCTCATAATAGAAATTCAAATCATTGACTGGTTTTCTAAATGTGTCAATCCTGGTGAAATGCCAACAATTAAAGTCATTGATCTTAATATCAAGTAGCAGATGTCTTGTAAGGTCAAGTCACTTCTAGCTAGGCAGACTTTTTCTTTGAATGCTTACTCTCAATAAAAAAATTATCCACAGTTAATAATCAATGAAGGTTTAAAATTAATGATACTCAAGTTTGTCTTCTTGGCGTTGAGTTATTTAAAAAATCTATCATTTCAACAAGCCTTTAATGTGAATAAGAATCTGAGATGGTTAATATCTTAAAGAATGTTCATTTTTGTGAATATGCAAGTCATTCAATAGGAATGGCACTCACCAGTACAATGTAGCAATAAAGTTATTTTTGGCCAATTTTATTAAAAAATACTAAAGAATTCCTTAGAAAATGTAGTCAATGTCAAAATTTTACTTTTATGCAACTTTGGTGTTCTCACAAGTTTCACTCTATAGCAAGCTCTCGACCATTTATTGTTTGGGGGAGTGAATCTACTTACTTATTTTCCCCTATCAAGCAATTAAAGAAAATCTATTGTGGTGTTGATTAGTTATTTTATCAGAATGGATCAAAACAAAAGCCTTGACTGAAGTTATTTTAATAGCTATTTGTAATTTCATATGAATCAACATTATTTATTAGTATGACTTACCTGTGCTTATTATAATTTACAAAGTTCTATAACTTTTTGATAAAAAGATCAATGTTTTTTTTTTTCAAAATCAGAGAACATGTTACCCAATCAGAATTGTTTTCAATAAAGGCACATAGTTTCTCCATAAAATGAATTAGGATGCTTGTTGACCTCCGCAGCTGTAACAGTATAAATGTTGGATTTAACTTTGTTCATGGATGACACCAAAATCATATTGAAAAACATTATTCGAGTCTAAAGAGAAAGAAAAGTGAGAAAGAGAGGTCTAGATTTGGAAGCGATATGAGCAAGTTATTGGATTATTAAGTAAATAATTAATGCGACATGAGCATGTGTTAAGCTTCTCCTCTAACCCCTATTTATAATATAGGATAACATTCAGCACTATAAAAATGATTATCATAAAGCAATATAAACTAGTTCATGTAAAAAAGCTTCAAAAACCTTGCTGTGAAATGTGCAAATCTGGTATGTTAACAGTTGTCTAATAGATGAGCTTTCTGATTGGTAATTTTTATAGAACAAATTCTTTTAATGAGTTCCTTTATTGATATGTTTGCTTGATTGATGCTTGAGTTTTTGAATGAGTTATGAATTGTCGGCTAAGTTGATGACCTCAATATGTTGAATTCTTGAAGCAATTAGAACATTTTAGTGGCAGTTTCAATGAGCTTTGACTTTGGATGACTTGCGGCTTTGGGAAACTTTAACTTTAGCGAAGCTTGAGCTAGTTTAAGGCTTACAACCTATTGAACTTGATTTGTGCTTTGTATGTTGACTTAACTTACCTTAGGCAACTATGAGTATGAAATTGTGACCCATGCTTACTCCAACATCAATACTTAATGATTTTGGTGCTTGATCAAATTAGCTAACCTTCCTCTAGCCATTGTGTTTATTTATATGTTTTTTCCTCTGCTTATGGCTTTATCTTCTTGCATAGATTTTATTTATAACAATAAAAATATGTTTCTTATGGAATTTGCATAATTAATTAAAAATGATTATTGTTTGAGAAGTATGAATCCTTTTTAAAATACACCGTCATGTCAGTTCCAAGCTTGGATTTGAAAAGTGGAGGGTTGCGTTAGGTAGTCGACAACCAGCGTAAAACTTGTTGAATAAAATCTCGACATGAATCCTTTTGAACATTGTGTAAGTGCTAGGGGGTCCCCTGGAAGCGACACACTATATGGTCTGAATACAGTGAAAAGTGTGCAAGTGCCGCTGCACTGTCTCCTTAGTGCTCGGGTGTAGTGTCAAATAAGCAAAAGTTCTCACATTATGAATGAATACTGGTAAAGAAGTTAGTCTATGAAACTAATGAAACTAATCTTAGGATGGGATCTTGGAATATAGGTACTCTGAATGGTAAATTAATGAAATTAGTTGATACTATGATGTATTGAAAGATTAATATTTAATGTATTCAAGAAACTAAATGGGTTGGAGAAAAGACTAAGGAAATTGATAATTTAGGTTTTAAACTTTGGTATTTTGGTAAGGGTAGCACTAGAAATGATGTAGTGTAATTATAGATAAAATTTTGAAAGATAATGTTGTAAAAATTAATAGAGTTGAAGATAGAACTATAACCCTTAAGATTATTATTGATATTAAAATTTTTAATATTATAAGTACTTATGCTCCTTAAGTAGGTTTAGATATAGGCTCTAAAGGTAAATTTTGGAATGACTTAGAAGACTTAATACGTAAATTCGTGAACGACTTAGAAGATTTAATACAAATGATACATCTTGAAGAAAGAATTTTTGTTGGAGGAGATTTAAATAGAGATTTAAGGAGATTTAAATAGACATATCGGTAGAGTGGTAGAAGATTTTTGGAGTGATTAATAAAGAAGGTAGAGTCATTTTAAATTTTGCTTTTGTCTATGATTTTGTTATTTCTAATACTTTATTCAAGAAAAGAGATGAGCATCTTATTACTCATAAGAATAGATCTAATAAAACACAAATTGATTATTTCCTTATGAGAAGAAGAGATCGTCAAGATTGTGAAGATTGTAAGATCATTCCAAGTGAGGATTTAAGTACTCAATATCGATTACTAATTCTAGATTTTAAGATGAAGAGTTATAAAATAAAGAATGCTAGGACTCGTCATCGTAGAATTAGATGAGGAACTTAAAAAACACAAATAAAATTATTTTTATGAGTAAAATTCTATATTTCAAAATATGGCATGTTCTTGATGTTGCGAATGCTATGTGGGATAAACTAACAAATACTATTAAACAAATAGCAAAAGATGTATTTGGAGAATCAAAAGAAAAAGTTTCTAGAAATAAAAATAGTTGGTGATGGAATAATAATGTGCAAGATAAGATAAAATATAAGAACATATTTTATAAAAATTGGTTTAAATGTAAAACCTTAAAGAACTGAGAAAAATATCAAACGATCCGCAGAGAGTCTAAAAGAACAATAACAATCTGTGACGCTAAAAGAACAATCTGTGACGCTAAAAATTCTGTTTTTAGTGATATTTGTAACATATTAGATCTCAATGGGGGTGAAAAATATATGTTTAAACTAGTTAAACAAAGAGAAAAGAAAAGTAAAGATTTAACACAAATAAAGTGTATTAAAGGTGAAAATTAAAAAAGTGTTTTTCCTAGAAAAAGATATTCAACATAGGTGGGTGAGTTATTTTGATAAAATTTTTAATGAAGATTCTAAAATTATTATTGACCTTAGTGATCTTAGTATCGTTAATAATAATAAAATGAAGTTGAGGAGATTTTAAAGAAAATCAAGGGTGGAAAGTCTGTAGGACCTGATGATATCCCAATTGAAGTGTGGAATCCTTTAGGAGATGTGGGAGTTTCTTGACTTACTCAACTCTTTAATATTATTTTAAAAACTAAAAAGATGCCTGAGGAGTGGAGAAAGGGTATTTTGGTCCCTATTTTTAAGAATAAAGGGGATGCACAAGAGTGTGGAAATTATAGAGGAATTAAATTGATGTGTCATACTTTAAAATTATGGGAGAGGGTAATTGAACATAGGTTAAGACGTGTTACAAAGTTCTCTCATAATCAATTTGGATTTATGTCAGGTAGTTCTACTATGGAAGCTATACATTTATTGAGATGTTTGATGGAGAAGTTCAAAGATAATAAGGAGGATCTACATTTGATTTTTATTGATTTAGAAAAAGCTTACGATAAGGTTGCAAGAGATATCCTTTGGAGAGTTCTTGAGAAGAAAG